>NW_022985405.1:85404-309269 GCF_010093625.1 Macroventuria anomochaeta | reverse complement strand
TCAAGCGTAAGTACTTGAGGAGCCGGAGCTCCAGCGACCAAGAGATGTGTGGTGGTAGCGTACGAGCCATCAGCCAAGCCAGAGTAAACATAGCCCAAGGGTCCTGAGGCGAGGTATAACTACCGCTAGTATGGTACTGTGTGCCGAAGCACTGTGTGTGCCTAAGCACAATTGCGCAAGCCGAAGCCCGCTTTACTCCATTCACCCAGTGCGTCTGGGGCTTTAAGACGACCCAGTTGTGCTCTGGGGTGTAGTTGCTTGTTCACTCGGTGTGCTCCGGGGCTTTCGGACGATCCAGTTGTGCTCTGGGGTGTATTTGTTTTTTGACTCGGTCTGCTCCGGGGCTTTGATGAGGTGTGCTCCGAGATGGACGTATGCGGTAGCTGGTGTGATGTGAGTGATTGTCAGCGTCGAATAGAGGAGTACTTCCCAGCGGGTTAGGTGAGCGGATAGGGGCAAGGCGGCGTTCGGTTAGGTTGTCCTGCAGGCTATCAGCGTTGCTTATACTGGGAAGGGCAATACTTAGCGGGTTCGATAGGAAGCTGGTGAGTTGGTGTTTGGGCGATGGGCGATGGGGGAGCTCGTTGTTATAAAGGCAATGGCTGGCAAGCTCTTGGCAACGCAAGGGCCAACGCTCACGGTGAAGGTGAAGATGCGAGATTCTGGCATGCTATTAGCTAACAAATATTCAGGCGTCGTCACAGCTTACTGCTATCAGACTATAATATACAGCAAGTACTTTTGAGCTAATGAAGTCCTAAAAAGGTGCTTGGGAAGGCGAAGTTGTAAGTTATATAAGCAATAACACTGTAGAGAGAGTTGCCAGATGCCGTGTGCTATTCTTGATCTACATTAGGCAACATGTCAATATACAGACACACAGAACTGGTATAATATTTATACAGCTTTATCGAGAGGGAGCTCCCCAGCACAATTCGAACGGAAATACTCCTTTCGGAGGGCTGATAAGTCATGCCATGAGTACGGTGCAGCATCTAGTAGACGCAACTCCTCACTCAACTCGCTGTACTCATACCGAGCAAACAGCATCAGAAAGTAAGAGTTATATACAACACTGTACACGACTTCTAGGGGGCAGAACATTGAGAGATCCTGGTTGTTTTGCTCCATCAAGCCCACCATCCGTGTTGCGGCGTCCTTCTCCCACAAGGGCTTAAGCCATACTCCTTCAGTGTTCAGCTGTGTCAACCAAGCAATCCGGTCATCTGCGCTATGTTCCAAGTATTGCGTAGCGTGGTGGCTGCAAGAAGAGAACAGGATAAGGGCTCGAAGGACAGTGTTCTGTTGAACTCGAGCTGAACCGGTTGCTATACGCTTGCGATACTCCTTAACGTCTCTCTCCAACAGTCTCCGTGCAAGGAGAGTATCGGTCTTGTTGTACGTAGCCACATTGATATAGTCCAAACTGAGATGTCGGAACACGCCAGCAAGCTGTACTGACAGGTCGGTCAGTTGCGGAAAGTAGAGGGAGTTCCTAGGGTGGTCGTTGCCAGTCTTCTCGCATTCGGGGACGTGTACAGGAGCGGCTTTTCTTGCTCGCTTTGGCCGTGTAGGAGTAAGGAGAAGAGCGTCTGGTGGCTTTACTGCCGCAGCAGCTTTTGTTGCCAACGATTTAGCTGGTGTAGGCTCGGGGGTTAAAGGAGCAGTAGGCATGTTACAGAATTTGCTCTGTGAGTGTAAAAACCCTAAGTCTAGGTCTGTTGGAATAATATTAATACACGGCTGACCGGGTTATTATCCCGGACCCTGGAGTGTAATTTAGCTTCTACGCTTGGAACTAACGTTAACACTGTCCTGTATGATATCACAGTGCAGCAGCTAACTCACTCTATCTAGACTAAACTGTAATTCAGCTTCCCCGCTTTCTTACGCTACTGCTAGGTGGCTCTATATGTCTTACGAAGATTTTCTCTCGGCGCGTTGCAGAATACAACTACAGCTACAAGTAGTAGCAATACCTCTGTGCTATTGCGCAACATATCTCTGTTACACATACTTTTAAACAATTACTATGTTTACAATAAACGCTGGATCACCAGTGTTATCGGGCCGCAGAGATTCTCGTAACACACGAAGGGTGTGGTGCGAGTGTCGACTCCCTCTCCATAAAGGCTCGCGGCACCGCATAACCAAGAAGCAGAAAAGACGCCACCAGGAAGCCTGTCTCAACGAGCATATCCCTTTCACAGATCTTGAAGCTGAGTTAGCAGACAAGGCGGCATCATCTAATCATGCTTACGATACGACCAGCAACTCCGACGTTGATTCCAACACCCAAAATCCGCACGACCTTTATATTCACCAAGGCCAGGAAGAGGCTGATGATATCCCCAACGTGGCAGATTGGTTAGAAGATATCACCGCCGTCGACACCGATACCAACAGAGGCTTCGAAACATCAACGCATGATCTGGAATTAAGGGCGTTGGACATGTTCGATGCTTTTGTTGGTACACCAAGGGCAAGAGTGAAGAAGATGCGCAAGGCTATAACTAAACACTACGGTGTCGACATTGGCGACCCAATACGGAAGGGGCGTAACGCTGTTGACGACTTGCTTGGAGATGTTATCACGCCAACCCACCTACCATGCTGCTCTGACGGCTGCGTAGCATACACGGGTAGACTATCAGCTGCGTCTCAGTGTCCATCCTGCGGTAAACACCGCTTCAACCAGGATGGATGTGCAGTTTATTCATTCCAGTACATCCCACTACTACCACGACTTCGCCTCCAGTACAGCGATGCTGGGAGGTCAAAACAATTAACCTCTTACAGAGCAAGCTTCGACCCTGCACAGCCTGATAACGGACACCGAGGCGATGTGTTTGACGGTGACTGGTTTCGAGAATGCTGGTCAGCTGGTTATTTCCAAGACGACAGGCATCTAGCCCTGCGACTTACATTAGATGCTATCGGGACCGTCAAGCAGCCGAAAAAGCGTCAAACAGTAACACCAGTCGTGTTATATATCCTGAATCTGCACCCAAGTATAAGGGAGAACGCTTCAAACGCACTAACTACCCACCTTATACCTGGAGGCTTCAACAAGGACTTCGCTGACACATGGCTGGATCCACTGGTTACCGAGCTTCGTGAGTTACACAGTGGAGTCAACGTTCACGACGGGGAATCAAGAGAAGATTTCATCCTAAAGGCCCATGTGATATTGGTAACTGGAGATGGGCCTGCTATCGCCGACGTGATGGGCACAAAAAGCCCTGGTAAATCAAAGCAAAGTTGCCGGCTGTGTCCACTCACCGGCACACGGGGAAGAGGTGGCAAGTACTACTATCCAAACAACGGGAACCTACGGCCAGCTCTTCACACAGACATGCGAGAACAGATTGAGGGCCTTGAGCACCATCGCACTACCGCCACCAGTCAACAGCAGTACGCCAACATTCTAAGAGACCTTGGTGTAACTTGTAGGTCTATCCTAATGGACCTGCCAACTATCCACTTTCCACGCAGCTTCCCCATCGACACGATGCACTCAATGAATCACAATATACCAAAATCCATGTTCAAACTCTGGAAGGGAACCAAATATCAGCAGAGAGGTCAAGAAGTCCTAAGGCACCCGTGGGTCATATCAGAAGCCGACTGGGAACTGATTGATTATGGTGTGCTAACATCGCGAGCCACGGTCCCAACACGCGTAGGCACGGCCCCTAGAGGAACAGGCAGCTTCGGTAACTGGACTACGCACGAATGGCGATCTCACTTTATGACATACGGCGCCCCTGCATTATATCACTACCTCCAGGAACCCTACGCCTTGAACTTTCTACGCTATCGCCAATTGCTGCACTATACAAGTGTGCGGAACTTTACCTATGCAGATATTCTTAAGGTAGAGGGCCTCGCGGTTACCTTTGTGGACGAGTACGAAAGACTCTACTACTATGGCGACTCTGAGCTTCTCCCGTCGTGCACAATACAGCTTCACTACCTACTCCACCTTGGACAGAATGTTCGCGACTTCGGACCACCATTGTGTTTCGCGCAATGGACACTAGAGCGATTCCTTCGTACAGTACGGCGGTTCTCCACTGCAACAGCGTATAAGCATCGAAGTGCAGAGATCAACCTGCTCAACCGCGAACAACGACTGCACGCCCAATGGCAATTCGAAGGACAGTACGCAACAACATCAGACGACAATCTACTATACGCAGATGACTACATGCCGCTGTTTCATAAACTATCTGGTAGGACTACAAAGACGATGGAACTATGCTGGCAACGCGAACTTCAGAAAGTGGATGACCCCCTGGCATCCTGGCACACTGGAACCCATACGGCCGATCTAGTCGTATACCGTAGCCTAATTTTACCATCTGGTGCGAGGGTTGGAACGTTTTCACCAGCTCACCAAAGGCTTGTGTCAAGGAACAATTCGCTGGTCATGTACTACGCAGACCCACCTGCAGCCGCCCGGAGGGAAACTGTACAACTGTCGTTTGGCACTGTGGTTGTTTTGTTCAAGGAACCAAGCAATTCATCTCAGTGGGCTGGAATTGCCAGATATCGAAAGGTCAAGCCACCTAGCCAGGACATACCACAGCCGAGGATGTTCAATGAGCACGACACTGACTTTTTCTGCATTCCAATAGACCGAATTGTCGATCTTGTGGGCGCTGCACAGGTCTACTACCTGAGGGGAGCGTCAACTGAAAAACACTTGTTCCTGGTAGACAAACACAGCTATTCCGAAGAGGATGTCCCCCAGCATATATCCCGTATTAGGTCAGGGTTGGCAGCAACATACTGAACTACACAGTATACTGAGCAAGATTCAACTGAGCAAGGTTTTAATAGTACTTAGTTAAGGCAGCTCAAGCAGGGTTCCGTCGTTATATGTACAGAAAGGAACAAATCTACACTAAGCATTAGCTGCACATAAATGAACCTGAACTCGTACTTCTGCGCAGTGTAAAAGATACCGCTTAGCAGTGTAAATACATCACACTTTCACATCAGTATGCGGTGTTAATACACTCATCTACGTGTAAATTACACCCCTGATGCGGTGTAAACGGCGGACTTTCTTCAGTGTTATTTACACCGACAAAAGTGCGGTGTTTTTTACCCGGCCTAGTACCCCAGTGGTTGTTGCGGGTTGCCCTTTGATCGTAACAATCATACACGGCTGTCCGGAGAAGGAACGATGCGGCCGGAACCCTGCTGCTTCTGTGGGCGCATCTGGACAACAAGAGCCTGTGGCATGGACTGCTGGCCGAGTTTACATCCCCACGCCCAGCCTGCTCTTTGTGTCCCACCGTCTGTTGATCGGGTGTATCTCGTCAACCTCATGGATTCTTCAACGTTTGGGGTTCTCGCTACGGTGCAAACTGGTACTTGGGGCGCTCAGAGGCAGAGACATGGCACGCTTTCGTTTCCTTGAGGCTGTACCAGCTTTAGAATTGCTGTCGAGTGGCGAGGTAACTGGAGGGGAGGTGGGGATCGCAGAAGCAAGTCATGAGTTGATGAAATCGTCCTAATGTGCGGAAGAAGGTCTGTTGGCGTCCATTGCATTGGGTGAGCGTACTTGGAACCAACCAACACTACAGCATTTGTTTGTTATTCTCGTTGCACAACCCCGCACAATCGCACCGCGGTGGTTGGTCCCGAGCGTTATCGAAAGGCGGTGAACGAGGCTCGTTTATGGAGATGAGTTCCTTGTGTGGCCAAACGCGATATCTCGCGCTGAGGGTGTCGCCAACTGATTGCCAGACATTTCACAGTGGAGTGGAATCGAGAAACGCAAAGTACAGTTGCTGATTTCAACGATCAAGCACAGAAACATTTGTTACCTCAACAGTTTCAATTATTGGGATTTCATTTTCGTAACCGGATTTTCAGCCAGTGGGAGGTAATCTGCCAACGCAGCGTCGTGTCAGATATCTGCAACTTGTTCTTGGACATTAAGGGCATTCAGCAGGCTCAATGACCCTTACGTTGCAAGTAAGGAATCCTAGTTTGCACTTATTCAGTTATTTACCGCTGAGTCTCCCTACTTACAACAACCTCTGGAAGTGTTTGAAGAGCAAAGATTTTGGCTTGTGGGAGGGACCATGTGGAAACAAGGAGTGCTTAAATAAAATTTCAGGTTATATTATTTAGAATTTGAAAACATTCAACAAAAATGGTTCATCGCATCGGTGGTTTAGTGGTAAAATTAGCCGTTGCCATCCTTATAGGACAGTTTCGGCTAGCCCCGGGTTCGATTCCCGGCCGATGCATTTTGCCCCAGTCTCGGAATCGGGGCGGTAGAGTTACTGTTATTTTTGCTGGCGTGCAGGGCCTGAAGTTTGGTCATTCGTGTGGGTCACGTGTTCGCCAACGTGGCACGAAGCTTCAAGCGTACATGTGCGGCGGAGCACGAACGCGGGTTGGATTTGGAGATTGCCGATTCCTTCTGGCTTGCGAGAAATGTCAATATTATAGAAACGTTTGCACTTTTGAAAACAAGGATATAAATGTTATAATTAAGGAAAACTTTATCAAATCAGCATCAGTCTCGGTGTCCTGGCGCAATGGTAGCGCGTTGGTTTTCGGTTTCAGCCGAAACTCGCCAAAGGTTGTAGGTTCGAGCCCTGCGGACATCGCTTTTTGCATACGAAGATGTTTTGGTTGAATGCCGTGCAGAGTATGATTGCATTTACATCGCACCCATGACAGTGACGGTACGGCGTTCTCACTGCTTGTTACGCATCATTGATTTTTACCAGCAGTTACAACCTTGAACGCAGCAAGCAACAAGGCACAAACAGCACGCGACCTCAAATGACAATCGACAACATGTCGTCACCCCAGGACCCCCATCCCCTCCCTTGGAACACGATCACACGGCTACACGACGTTTCATCGGCGATACACGGGCGGGAGATTGCGACTCGACATCCATATCCGTTTACAGACCTGGTCGATCGCTGACCGTTTTTGATATGAAACGGTCGTACCAAAGTTAAGAAGCTGGAAATTGTGGGTCCGGGTACCTGTGTGTACCGTCGTTGTGTCTCAGCTCTTGGACTGACAGCTTACGTGGCTTAGGTATTCAAGGGCTGTGACGTCAGTTCGCGATTATTGTGACGAGTCCATGGAGGATTAGAGGTTGAAGAGAGGGAGGGAGATTGGGATGGGCAGCTGGTGATGTGTTGGCATCATGTTGGATGCAACAAAGCTGCGCAACCGAGAGTAACCGCCAGGACGCGTCAAGGACGAGGTTCCCCGGAAACTGCTTCGATCTCCGTCTTCAGCCTGTTTCGCGGGGTTTGGTGGGGGATTTGCTGCAGAATGTCTTGGAGAATTGTGGATGTGAGAGTCTCGAAGCAACAGCTGCGGCTTTTTGAGATCGCGCCAATGAGATAAAATTCATTGCATAATTGCAGACGTGAAGTGCCGATTTGCTAAGTTGCAGTCATATTCAAAGTGGTCTTGCCGGTGTTCCGAATTGCTTGCCCTGCAATATTCGAGATTGATCGTCTCAGGTGTGGGACGACTTCCTCCACGGACTGTGGCTCGTTGGACTTGGAGGCGTCAGCTCAACACATGTTCTATTGGTGCGCAGAGTTTGCACACAATCTCCACTCATCCGGTTCTGAAGACCTGCTTCGACGTTGGGAAGTTTGAAACGCTCACGACCGGATGAGGTGCAGTAGTCGCTGAAGAGCAAAGACAACGAATGGCACCTGTTGTACGGAGTGACTCCGCATATGCGGTCATCCCAGGCCCACGGCACCCAGCTGCGCTTGTTCTTTGAGATCCCGCAGGTGGCGGCTGCTAGACCGAGGGCCTGTCGATCAGGCCTAGAGCCTCAGCAGTGAATTTTGCAAGTTTCAACTCTGAGATTGGTTGATTTCGGGCAGAGCTGACACGCCATTCGACAGTCGCAAGCTGCGTGCAACCTTGAACGGGCTTGCCGAGTTGTTCGTTGCGTGGCCTGGGTGGAGGTAAAGCAGCGATTGGTTCACTACGAGGCGGATTGGCTGGTGGGGTCACCGGCTGACAGCAAGCGTACGGATGGGTTTCTTGTTATGAAATGTTGAGCAAGAGATCGTGATAGAAACTGACAAGGTGCAGCGAGTGGCCCACAAAGGCAGCTGAAAATATGTTGATGGAAAACTGTAGAAAGTGTGGAGGAATGTAAAGACTCCGAAGCGGGGTGTTTGTTGTTGCTGAGGTCATAGTATCGCGCACTACCCAATGCGGAAGTGTCGAATTACGTGGAGGGGAAAGCCATGTGGGGAGCCATGTCGTTCGCCCGACACTGTTCTTCTTTGCGGTTGCAGTGATTTGGTTGAAGTACGCGTTAGGCCAGCCTTCATGATAGCGCGTAGTAAGCACGGTAAAGCTCTGCGATGCTGTTGGTCATGTTGGTCGGTTCGGGTGGAGAAGAACAGCTGTAACTTGACCAGCTGGCGCGTTCGAGCCAATTGCTCTCCGCGGCAAGAAACGCAGAACACGACAACAATCCGTCCAACCCTTTGAGACTGCGCGAACACAAACAAATCCTGGAAACGGCTCCTGGAGGAATTCAATTCGGTATCTATGGACTGTGTAAAGCGTGAGTTAGTAGTGGATCTATGCGCTATACGACGATTACGGTCAGACCACTGGTAAAAATGTGCCCAATCGGCCCTGCTCTTGTACATGAACGTAAGAAAGGACGGATTTCTAAACTTGACTGATCAAACCGTTGACGTCCAGTCCTTCGAAGCAACCAGGCAGACGGGTTACCGCGGATGCTCTTTCCGCCCAGTGTTTCCGTCCAGGGTCCCGCTAGTTTGGATACGCGAAAACTTAATTCTGAGCTGAGAGCACACAAGGTCAAGCTGGTGGTAAGACTCTAGAAAACGTTTGCGAATTGCGCTGAGCATGCGTGATACAAGAATGCTGTGGAGTTTGAACCTCGAAGTCCTGTCGTCTCCTGAAAGGTGAGGCGAAATACGAGTCTAGCGGTGAATCTGAATGCACCAAAAGTGGCAGGAGGGTGTTGACGGCAGTGGCTTGCCCAAAATTAGCCGTGGTTGTCGCGTCATCCCGGTTCGTCCTGCGCGAAACAGTGGGGTCTATTTGCATGGTGCAACAGCAACAGAATCCACCTCCAAGTGCACGCTGTGATTGTCAAGATCAGGCCACAAGATATTGGCAAACTTCTCGTCAGAAATTGTATGAGCAGGCGTGTCTCGCAATCAAACAAGATGACAGCAAATGTACATCAAACACGATCTCATCTCCTTGGGCGCGGGCGGCTTCCCCACGCGTTAGCGAGCGCCGCATTGTTTATCCCCGCCAGACGCGGAATATTTATTGACTGCGGTCAGTTGACGAAGCTGCAAGACCTGCAGCGATCTCGGTGGAGGACCCTGATTATGCCGTGCCGTGATGGCTGCACTGGCTGCTCTCGATAACTGCATGCACGCCGGGTGCGCGAGCCGCGATGAGGTTATATCATCCTCAAATTCAACATTGAATGAGAGCAGCTGCCCTGTCAACGAAGCGGGGTACAAACATGTCGGTGAGGTCTGAAGTCGCGGGCTTGGCCCTCAAGCGTCGTTAGATTCCTTATCGTATGCACGGCAGCGCTCCCACCGCCTGCGCCATCTGCTGCAAACGCTCAGCCGCGTGGATGCTGCTGCGTGGGCCCTCCCAACGCGGCCTGCAGTTGGGCAACTGCGTCTACTCGCTCTCGTGAAAGACCGGTCTCGTAACTGTTTACTGGATCCCTTTCGTATTAGTCGGGGCTAGAGGCGTCGAGCAGTGTATTTTTGGCGAGCTTCAATGGAGTTACGGAGTCAATGGCACGGCAATTGCGCACAGAGAATCTGATAAACGCACGAAACGCACAAAATCAATGACTGATGTCAAGAGCTCTTGGTGCTGGTGCATAGACCCTGGGCCAAGGCTGCTCCCGGGGCATCAAGATTCCGAGGCGACGCAAACGCATGCTCGGAATGCGCGAGAACCTCCCAGTTGGTGAAGACGAGCGTGAACTTCTGTTGTGTCCTGTTTCTTCGCGCCGGATTGCGCTCCGCACGGCAGCAAGACGAGGCTCTGGCGTGGTAGACCCTGGCCGCCATGCGAAAACTTGGCCGCTGCACCTCGCGGCTGCTAGCCAGAGGTGTGAAGATGGTGTAGGGATGGTGCTCGCGCTGCTCAACATCAGGCGCGCTCGAGCACCCTATAGGCCAGGGACGGTGCCGGGGGGGGGGGGGCAGCAGAGGGACGCTCCACTGGATGTATGCACTGAGTGCCGTGGCGGCTCTACGCTGTTCCAAGAGGCCACGGGCGAGCAGCCTACAATAGACAACTGCCTAGGCGATCGGCTCGATTGCAAGTATGGTGTGCGTGCGACGCCCTACACCCTCTGCAGCCTCGCTCCCCTCCCTGCCAGGCCGGAGAATAGAGAGGGCTTGCAGCGCAGTGCGTGTCAGCGCGTACAGCAGGCGACGTGAACACAGCAATTGTCGTGGGCTTGTGAGAGCAATTGCCCGCCAGACGCACTGTGACCGCATTGCAGCGGCCATGGGCAAATAATAATGGCTGGCGTGAGGGTAACTTATTGAACTGGCCTGCTGGGGCCCATGGCACGGACGCGAGGAGGACGACGCTAAGTCTACCCCCTTCTTTCGGAGACAGCAGCAACCTCACCAACTCTTCACCCGTTGCCGCAGCCTGCGCACCCTCTCTCCATATTTTTTCCTTTTCTGCTTGCTTCTTGACCCGTTCGTCGTTCGCCGCGCCCACGACTCGAGTGACCGTCCAATGCACGCTTGAACATCGTCTCGGGAGGCTTGGTACACTGCTGCCATCTCCGTCGAACCCACGACAGCCTCTCCGCGCCCGCTCGCCGTCGTTGCCTTCTATTCTCTGTTTTAATAGCTTTTCTGCTTTCCTTTGTAACAGGTACTGCTTTCCGCGTTGCCTGCTGTGCCCATTTGTGGCCTGTCCTGGTGGACTGTCGCCCAAGATGCCCGCCTCCCTTCACTCTGTGCCCTCCTACGACCGCCAATGGCCGAACTCCCCGTCATCAACGTCCATTTCCATCGTCTATCCAACGAAAGCGTCACATGACTAGAGTACCGCTGCTAACGCTGCCGCTCGGCGTAGGTTTCACACTTTCTGCTCAAGTCGCCGTCCCTGTCGACAGCAACCCCCAAGCCGACCTCGATCGAGCCTCGACAGTCGTGTTGTAACGAGTTCCCTATGGCTCAGGTACTTGCGCCAATCTCCCAGACGACCTCCCCCATTACAATGCCATATTCTCCCGACACCTACCAGAATGCGCCGTCGCAACCCCACCAGCAGCGCCAGCACATGCAGCGAAACTACAGTGGGCAGACTGCAGGCACAGGGTACAGGGGCACCTCTGCGCCAATAGCACCATACGCCTTCTCTAGCACTCCCCAGCTCCGGCAGGACAACCGATCTGTGTCGTCGCCAAACCCCCAGGCCGCACAACAGCAGCTTCCTGGCCATCGACAGCAAGCTCGCCTCGGCCATCCCTCTCATCCCTCCTCCTCATCCGACTCGACAGTGTCGACATCCGGCTCTTCCAGTCGCTCGCTCGCGCATGCCTCGAAAGATGACAGCGACATGAAGCCAATTGGTGACTTCACTGGCATCACGCTATCGACCGCCATCCCTGACCTCTCCCTCTCTCTCGACGATGCTCCTGTCAAAGCCTCACCAGGCCGCTACAGGCGAACTGCTGCAAGAACGGACTCGTCTGCTAGCATATCAACCGGTGGTTCCACACCAACAGCGACCCAACGCTCATCGATAGCAAGCACCCCCACGAACTCGACCCACGACACATCACTTGGTGACCATGATCTGACACCAACTGGCAGACCTGGGCACAGCCGGGCTAACAGCGCAGACAACACCCTTGTGCAAGTTGGCACGCAAGATTCTGCGAAGCGCTACAGGCGTCGCAGTTTCGCCGGCGTGGAAGGCAATTCGCAATTACCCAATGCCAGTTCTGCTGGGCCTGCCCCAGTGCAAACTGCGGCCCCCAGCACAGGGCGACCTGGGTCGAACTCAGGTCGACCTGGCAGCCGGCCAGCCTCGAGTCACAGCCATCAAAGGCAAGGCAGCGCCGGTAGCATACAGTCGAGTACGTCGACGAAACCACCAGCCCCAGCCGCTGCAGCATCGAAGCCCGGGAATGCTGCTGCGAAGGCAGCAGAGCCTGCACGACGAACTGCACCCTCTCCTTTGTCACAACCAATTTCCCCACCCGAACCATCGAATGCGGCGAATAAGCAAATTGGCAGCGAAGCCATGAAGCACCTTGCAGCAGTTAACGAAAAGGATAAGGGTATGAAGTCGCGTCTCAGGAGAGCATTTTCCTTCGGCAGTGCTGCCGAACTGCGACGCGCTTCTGCGGAAAACGCTGTTGCAGCTGAACGCGCAAGACTGAGGAAAGACAAGTACCAGACTGATGAGGATGCGGAACAGGCTGCCATCATTGCACAGCAGGAAGCTGCTGGTATTGGTGCTGGTATCTACTCTGGTCAGGGTGGAATGGGCTCGAACGACAATTTGTCCATCCAATCAGCTGCTTCGTCCGCCTCGATCATGCTTCGAAAGATGGGTAGTGGGATGAAGAAGGGCACCAGGTCTATCAAGGGACTTTTCAGACCGAAATCTGTCATTGGTGTACCGGCTGCTGACGGGCCCATTTCCAGGCCCAGTGTCGGTCAGGTCTCTATGGTCTCAGTCGAAGCAGAACGTCAGAAGGTCAACGTCAACGCAAATGCCCACGATCAAGTCCGCGGTGGCACCGGATACCCCAGGCTCGAACGTAACTCGATTGATGCTGGGCGCACGGCAGAGATGGTCAATGCTGACGGCTCGTCCGCCAGTGACATGGCAAGGAAGAGCATCGTTGGTGGAGACCGTGAGCGTGCCGAGATCCTTTCGAATATGAAGAAGGGCATCTTGAAGCGTAAGTTCATAGTCGCTCACCACGCTCTAGGGTGACATTACTAACAGCGCATAGGCAATGGAACCAACTCGGACTCTGGTTCGCCCACCATGCGACCTCTCGACGGACCCAATCCAACGTTCGCCATCAATGCTCCGATCACCCCTACTCACGAGAAGGGCAAAGCGAACAGCGATGATTACTTCACGAAGCCCCCGAAGATTACGAACGGAAGCACGAGAAGCCTCCCGGTCACACCAGCGGCTGGTTCTAGGAATATAACTTTCAGCCCACGCATCCAGTTTCACGACGCATGGTCACCTCACGATTACGACCGCCGAGGAGACATCGCGACATGCAACAGACTCACACCTATGCTTGCGCAACAAATCAAGGAGGAGCTCAACTCTTTCAAAATGGTATGTATTCCCATGTCCAACTCACATATGGCTTCGACTAACCATGCTCAGGAGATGGAAGTACACGAGTCGTCGAAACCTCACACACATTTCTTCTAATGATTATGCATCCACTTCTTGGACATGGCGTCTTGGCGAATACCTTCCAACCTCAGCACTTGGGAATTGGAGCACACAGCATTTACGAGTTGACCGTTAGCTCAAGTTCCATTTTCTGGTTACGACGGATTTGTCCTTTTCTGTCTTAGCGAGCATTTACAACCAGTTAGAGAAAGAAGAAGCATGGAAAGGGGGAACCACCAAGCGAAGGACATAATGCTCCAGCTCGACATTTTCCTTTCTCTATTGCTTCTTTCCTTATCAAATCTCTACCAGTGGTCCCGATCGAAATCTGAAATATTTCTTACCTCTACTACTACTCCCCTGCGAGCAAACTCCATCACTAGGCGCGGTTTTTTTGCTGTCATTTTTGCGCTCTCTTGTGTTCCTCCTTATCTCATTATTGCGCAGTCCGTCCATGCGAGTTTCGTTACTGGACTCACTTGGCTGGCTTCAGTGGTCCGACGGTAGTAATGGCTTTTGAGCGTATCGTGGGCTGTGCCGACTAGTTGTGTAATTGAGAAAGCAATATTGCGGTGTTCTCTCCGCTTGAATTCCAGCCTCTTACCACTCCACCAAGAAAACGCTGTGAGGTGAATGTCTGACTTAGCATCAAATATACCGAATCATCGATCAGCAACCGACGAAGCACCTCACCGCCGCAACCGCCGCGATGATCCTTGTCAACAGAGATCATGCCAGCCTCCTGCTATCCAGAAAAAGTCCGCGCCGTGCTGATCTCACGTACGGATACGTATCTCTCGCCCTACAACACCAACGCTCCTCACAAACAGCATATCTACGCGCAGCCTCATTACGCACCACACGCTGTGCGACCACACCTCGGCTTGACCTCACATCGGTTCTTTCCCTTCCTTAGCCTGCATGAGCTCCACCCCATTGTACACGGTTTATTGCTCTTTGCCAATCATCTGCGATCGATTATGTAGAAAAGTCAACGATTACGGTCAACGCTGTATCCCTCGTAGAGTGTTTCAATAGCAAGCTGCGAGCTTCTTGGTTGAGGGTATTTCTGGTTGAGTCTGGCGTGAGTTTAAGTGGTAAAAGATAGATAAGGCAGTGTGGATATTAGTGAGGATGTGAGTGGATCCTTAAGGAGACACTGTGATGTGAATGGTGTGTGTGTTGTTCGAAAGGAGCGAGGGTTTGCATGATTTTGACAGAGTTGGGTGGAGTGACGGGTTGGATGAAGATTGGTATGCTGGGAAGGGCTGGATGGCGTTGATCGCTAATGCGTTTTCCCAAACGACCGCATCCGGGCAAGATTGTTGCGGCCTGTGGTCTCGCTCTTGTGGAGTATGATGGGAGAATGGCTTTGACAGTTTGGCTTGGTTGCTGTGGGCAGGCTCAGTGGCCAGCATGGACAGGAAGTGTGTGGGCCATTTTCCGAGCATTGATTGGTATCTTCTAGCTTGTTACTATCGAACACCCAGTCGTAGGTTGTCACGTCGTCTGTGCCGTCGAGATGCAAAGAAATGCGGGCGAGATGGAGCAATGCAGAATCACCATCTACCAGCCAGACTCTCCAATCAGCAACATCGTAGATAGAAATGGGATGAGTGACTGTTATTTGAAGAAGATCAGGAAAGAAGCTTTCTCGATGCAACTTGACCAAAGGCTCTTTCTGGTTCACGCAAAAGCTGGCACCACCAATCGCATGCATACCTGCTTCGACATACTTGGCGGTCAATAACAATTGATGACAGCGACCGCCTGAGTCCCAATGCTGAGATGGCGAGGTTGGAGGTTGGATGCCCTTCACATGTGTCAGATGAGAAGCCTCGAAAGCTGGTCGCAGCACATACCGCAGAGATCTGTCGATCCAGAACACCAGCCAACGATATAAGTACTGAAACAAGTGATCGAAGCGACTGAGTTTTGCTTGAACTGATATCCAGCGCATCCAACGACTGTCGAAGTAAGATATCCTTTTTTCTGGGCTGTCACTGACGAAGCAGTGCCATATCACGACACTTGCCGTGGCGACAGCTGCGACTAACAGTGAATTGAAGCCTTTCATGATGACCCTCTCACCAACAAGTACCACCTGAGCAGATGGGACGAGACTGGCCATTGTGCACAAGGAAATTTCGAGACCCGGCCTCGAATCTGGCTTGAGGAGAGTTGGAAAGCCGGTGACGAGAATGGGATTTCGCAGCAAACATGCCCCACACAAGCCGCTCCCGTTGCTATCATCAACGGTTGATTGCTCGAAGTCTAAAACGAAGGAGCATGTGCCAGTTTTCTTGACTATACGACCACTGCTACTTCGGCGAAGGCTGACGATGCGAGGGCAAGTGGCAACACTTTCCCCGTACTGTGAAAGCCGGACAGCGGAGTCGAGTGAGAACCACCAATCGCCTCTGTGGGTATATGTATGTACACAGTTCTGCGTGTCATTGTCCATGAAGGAAGTACGTGCTTAGCCTGATGGCCGAGTTCTTGAAGTAGTGCTTCTCTCATAAGATCTGGTGGAGCAAACGCTCGTCCTTCTACAACAGTATTCGCCTCCGAAACGCGTGAACTAGACGTTATGAATAATTGACGATCGAAGCCAGGATCATTGCGTTGGATGGTATCGAAGTGATTGTATGGACCAAATTCAATTCCGACACCAGCAAGTAGTGAACCACGAGCAAAACATTCCGAGATGTGTTCCTGGTCCTCGTCACGAAAAGCAACTCTATCATCTGCACCGTTGGATGTTGCATGGCCTGCAAAGTCGGTTATTGCGGTTCCATCGCTTGAGAGAATGACGAACCCCCTTGTAGCGGTCCTGTCTAGTTCGACTCGTTGCTCAGTATTCATCGTGACGACCTCCTGGTCAACATCCGTCAGATCAGGAACTTCTACATGGTGGAAGGCTCGGGCGCTCACATTCATTCTATTCCGTTCTGCATGATCTGGGGTCTGGCCTAATACCACCTCTTTCTGTTCCGACATAATCAACACTTGCGATGGTCGGCCATCGGGTGCTAGCGTTGAATCAAAAGCTGGCTGTTTGCCGCGCTTGTTTGCGCCCAACTGTCTCGAGTCGGAGCAATTCATCAACCGCCCCAAGTGGGTAGCCTTGAGCCCCAGAGAGGCTTCCCCAAGTCTGCGTCTCAAACGGGAGATGAATCGTGGTGAAGCGCTGGAACCTGTGTCACTTGTATCTAAATTGACCGCCAATTTCGCAGGGGCAATTGTAAATTGAGTGGCCAAAGGCGTTGATACGTTCTTAGAGGCCGTGACTGGGACTTGATCGCTCACATTGGCAACAGGTATATCGGCTTCGCTGTGGATAAGACTCCAGATTGAGGGTTCGGACGACGGTCCAGCGACTACCCTTGGAACAATAGAGAGAAATTGGGAGGGCAAGGTTGTCTGCGTCGCTTCTTGTGGCGTATGAGCTGTCGTGTTATGAATGTATGACTCCAAAGAGGGATGATGAACAATGTTCGTACGCGTTGCAATTCGGGATATTTGATCACGGTAATCTTTGCCTGAAAGTGCTGATCCCATGGAGCGCTGCAGCTCGTTTCGATCACGGCTAGCCGGCTGCAATAAATAAGGAGTCTGACGTAATGGTCGCGGCGAGTCGGAACGCTCTCGCGTTCTCCTAAAGGCATCAATTATTGAGGTGCGTAGAGTAGTGTCGACGGCTGTCTCTCCTCCAGAACTTCCTTCGCTAATGCTCAAGGAGTCTCTACGAGCCAAAATATCGCCTGGCCACTATTTGTCGAAAGTCCACGAAGGCCTTCTAGGTTCAAGAAGCTCGTCGCCAAAGGTTGATCCATAACAGTCAATGCATCCATTGTTTCCTGCACCTGAGCAGCATCCGCATCGGTCATGGCAGCCATCACGAGTTCTTTCGGGATTTATGGCCAGCCTAATCGTTTGCGATTAAGAAGAGGCTGGTAACAACTATGGATAATCCTCCGTGTTACGTCTGAGGTATCATAGAGCAGGCTGATGAAAGGGTAAGGAAGCAAGCTGAAGACAGCTGCAGCGAATCAGATGTAGACATGACAGCAGAGGGCAAGGGATATGATCCCGAAAAGAGCGGACCAGATACATCGCAATTTGAGTGTACTTCTTAGCAACGTATGAATCGGCAGACACCAAAAGTCAGACTGCGGTGTGGCGCAGCGCTTCATGAGCGGAATGGCCTGCGGATACTGGACATAGTGCGCATGGATGACTGGATTTGCCATAGTCAAAGCAGAGCCAGTAATGGAAGAAAGCTCGATTGCAATGTACGGTCAATCGCCTTTGTACTCGCAAGACGTTGAAGAGTCGTCGATAGGAGGTATTGATGGACAAGGTTACGTGCTGCGGACAACGCTAAAAGCAGTTTCCTGCTTTGCACCGCCCACTCAATAGACTTAGGCACCCGAAAGACAGACCGGAAAGGTCACAACACGATGAGTGATTACCGAAGAGGAGGTCGTGAACAGCATGCGAATCGATGATTCTTGCAACGAGTGCAATGTCTGAGTGAGTTGAGGGTTGGTGGCTGGCCACTGGGTTTACTTAAGCTAGTGCTAGCGCGGGTCTGCCATTGGCTCAACGATAGGAAATGGACGATCACGTGTGGCGCTAGAATGCGAAGCGAGATTCACAAACGCGCCTTCCACATCGATCGAATTCGAAAGACAGAGCTTCGACTAACCAACAGCCCTCGACAAGCCGCCATCATGTGTGAGTATAAGCCCTACCGTGTCTCACACATTTCTGCAATGCGATATTATCTTCCTGGGCACCGCGAAATTCTCGAGTGTCCGGGAGGCGAGATCGCAAATTTGCAGATCGCAAGCAGTCTATCTCGAGCAGACAAACTGACAGTTTCATAGCGCTCGTCTCCGGAGAGAAGTCTAAGTACGTTCCCAGCAACACGTTGCCTTGAAATCGCCAACGATGCCTTCCTCGCGCGCCCTCGCTATCGCACCTGCGCCCGTCTGAGCCCGACACTCGATGCTAGGCCTTTCCTCGATCTTCGACAGCATGCTGAAAGAGGAGGAACTCAACACCGACCGTCGTGGCAATGAACACAACATACACAATGGTGGAGGACTAGCATACTGTCTGGAAACGGGAGAGGTGCTTGCATCGGCGTGGCAGACTCAATGGGCGAAAGCCTTTGAGGAGCCCGACGAATGCACATCTTGACTATAATGCGTGTGCTTGAACAGCAATGCTGACTTGCCACAGCTTCCAGTACATCATCCGTTTGTTGAACACAAACGTCGATGGAAAGCAGAAGGTCATGTACGCCTTGACCAAGATCAAGGGTGTCGGTCGCCGCTACTCCAACTTGGTCTGCAAGAAGGCCGATGTTGATCTGAGCAAGCGCGCCGGTGACCTCACCTCTGAGGAGCTTGAGCGCATTGTCACCATCATCCAGAACCCTCTGCAGTGTATGTTGTACCTTATCTCTTCACAACTCCTTGATTTAACGCTCCACAGACAAGATCCCGACCTGGTTCCTCAACAGGCAGCGCGACATTGTCGACGGCAAGGACACTCAGGTCCTCGCCAACGGTGTCGACTCCAAGCTCCGTGACGACCTCGAGCGCCTCAAGAAGATCCGTGCTCACCGTGGTCTCCGTCACTACTGGGGCCTCCGCGTCCGTGGTCAGCACTCCAAGACCACTGGTCGCCGCGGCCGAACCGTTGGTGTCTCCAAGAAGAAGGGCTAAATATTATGCGCTCTCAGCTGGGGTCAGCTACGGGCTTGTGTGGTGTATCAAGGCTTTACGAAACGGATCGAGCACTTACGGTGTTCATCAGTGGCATTCATTGGCTGGAATGTACACTTCATATGAAGCTCAACGGTGGATGGCGAAAGGAAAGGGTAAGGTTGAAAATACAGCCTGTACCAAAAATTACCAACGATTCCAATCTTCACTGTGTCTGTTAGTTCACTTTGCATGCTTTTCTGCCTCACACAATTTGACCATGTATGCTTAGGTCTCCGAGTGGCACCACGACGCTATCAAGCCTTATCGAACATTCGACACTACTGCATCGCTCTTCGAAAGCGGCTATTGCATCTTGCATCTGCAGCCATTCAAGACATGACAGCTGTTGTCGAGGCGCATGATGCACGATCCCGTATGCGTGATCTCACTGCATTAACCCGTATCGACATTGTTGTGGTTCATCTCAGGAAATGCGATATTGTAATTACCCAAATGCAATTGAATCTCGAGTACTCTACATAGTACAACAGAGCCATCTAGTCGTGAGGTCGTAATCATAAGTCGTCAGTCGTAACCATCATGCCATAACCGTGTCGTCAAGTCGTAAGTCGTACTCGCTCGTTCGTGTCGTGAAAAAAAAGCGCCGAAGACATGCACATAAGAAAACCCGTGCACCAGGAAATGGCAAAAGTGGCGAACCGAATCAAAAGTGACGGATGGAAACCCTCACCAGAGGCGTGAACTCATCGACCACGCTGTCTCTCCCTCTCCACACACCTCATCCCATCAGGGATTTAGTCCCACCACACCCTCCTCACCCTCCCATTCCCGCTCAAGATATTAAGCACTTCAGCACTACCTGTCTGTACTCCATATATTCTCCCCACAACATCGCCGATGTCCATCCAGCTCAATCTATGAACATCGTACAAATCCAGTACAACCCTTACAAGCCACGGGGACGTCATAGGGAAGGCGGGGTCTTGGAAGGCAAATGGCGAGGTAGGGCTAATATCAGTTATGTCCGACGAGAGAGGCGGAAGGCTGAGGTGTGGTGGAGAGAGGCGGGCGCGCTTGGTAGGCGGGTGGGAAGACAGGGCGTCTGAGGGTCGAGGCGCACGTGAGCTCTGAAAGAGACCGAGGAGGTTCCCCTCCGGTAGATCCATGATTTGGTCCGTATCTTCGTCTTCTGCGTCTCCCTCTGGCAAGTACTGTAACTCCACACTATGTTCAGACTTCGTGGGTGAGCTTGCTGTAGAGATTGACATAGCACTACTTGTATCCGACATGCTCTCATCGCTCATCTTGGTTCTGAGCGGCAGGAGGACATGGTGCTGAGGTACTGTCTTTGCGGTATTGATACTGCCGGTGGATTTTGAGAAAGGTGATTCCTCGATGGGAGTTGAGGCGTTAAGTCTACTGATCGATGAAGGTGAGTCGAAAGAGAATGACTGTGAACGTATGCGGACCTTTGGGCTTGGTGTCCGCGGTGGTGCTGCAAGGAAGGCTGCCATGATGGCTGCTGGTCCGATGCAGTGCAGCTGAAGCCGTGAATAGGGTATGAACAATGTCAAGTAGCTGACCTCTCCTGGAGAGGGAAGGATAGTGAGGAAGATGAAGGCCTAAGCCTGCCCGTCAAGGCTGCCGCTAGTGGGTTTCTTATTCTCTTTTTCTTTACACCATGTCCTTCCATCGCACACCATAGGACACCTATGCGGCCGTTTCGCTGGCCCTGCAGGGCGATATGCAACCACACCACGCGCCCACGCACCCGATGAGGCGCTTTACAGGACGCTAATGTCCACATTCACGGAATACGGGGAAGGGGTTTAAGATGCCAATGGACGGACAATAGATGAGATGCAGTGCGTTGGGGGGACAACGCACTCTGCATTGAACTCTGTGTGGAGGAGATAGTTCGGGTGAGATACGGCGAGAGGACACCGAAAGAAATGCTTCTGACCAGGACTGAAGATTCGAAAGGAAATTAGCATCGAGTGCCGCTCCGCTCAAGGTGTAGGAATGGAAATAAAACGAGTCAAGGAGTTGAACGTGGAGGTTTATAACGACTTCACAGAACGATTGCAAACGATTGTGCGATGGCTGCGGATCGTCCCGGAAAAGCTGACTGTGCTATAGAATAGTCGGGAAGTCAGGCGACTTCGAGATACCGTGAGAGAGTCGCGACGTTGGCGGAGTGACGTGGTGAGCAGGGGATGGTTGTGCATGCAGCCTCAAATGCTATTCGCTAATCAGCAGATAGACTGGCGCCAACGCACGAAGGATGCATAACGATGGAATAGCCAGCTCTGAGTGGTGGAGGTAAACTTGCTGGAAGTGGGAGCACACGGTAGTGTATGAGCATAGGCAATGGAAAGTGACTGAAGGAAAAGTGCTTTTTTGGGTAAGAATAGTGTGAATTGCTGAATGTATGTGCACATCTCACCTGTTGCAAGGGGGGGGAACAACCATAGAACCGTAGTTAGTGTCGAACACAGTTAAGCGCGAACCCTGAGTGCCTGGAGGTACCCCAAGGCCTGATGAATCGCACGTCTGCCCGGTACTGCCGAAATCCCTTGTCTCGAAGACCGGATATCGTTGGGTATCGTTTTGTGTGGGTCGGGCCGGCGGATGGGGAAGGGGCACGCATATGTGCCTAAACGAACTCGAATTCGGTTCGGTGCCCTGGAGGTGGAGGGTCTTCAGGCGCTCAGGCACGATGCAATGAGGCGACCGACTGCATACACGTGAGGTAGAGACTGCTGCGCACAGCTCGCCCCTCAACGTGTCACCACTCAATCGTCGGCGCCAACAGCCATTTCCATGACCTCGACGTTTCCTCGGCCCTTGGTTTGGCTCTCAATAAACTCATTAAGGCCCTTGAACGCACCAGGCTCGACGAGACCGACAGCTTCCCACTCAGCGCCCATGGTGTCCTGGCTCTCGACCTTCTCCATGAACGCCAATATTGTGTCCTTGACTGTGCCGGTGGTTGCCTTCTCTTCACCTTCTGCCTGTGCTTTCGGTGCGCTCTTGACGGCCTGCTTGAGCACCGAGGTGGGGCAGCTGACCCGCAGCTTCATCTGCATTCGTGCGACCGGGATCGGCTGGTGGGCGATAAGAGCCTTCATGGCGAACAAGGCTTGTGACTTGGCAGATTTTGTTGTGACGATACCGCTCCACTTGGGCAATGCTGCAGCCTTGCCCTTCTCTTCACCATCTGGTGTCTCCGTCCCTGCCTTATGTTCTTGCTGTTGCGCCTGAGTTTGCGAGCTCAGCTGATCCAACGCCTTCTCTATCATGCCTGTAGTATAGACGCGCTTCGTCCTGGGGTCTACCAGCTTGCCTGCAACGATGTCGATGACTTCGTTCTTCGTGCGCTCTAATTCGGCACCGCGCTCTTTCTCTCCAACTTGTAGTTCGCCATGATCTAAGATCTCTAGGATGATCTCCTCCATGGGCTTCTTGCCAAACGCCTTGTCGAGGTCGGCCTTCGGTGCCGCCTGGCCTTTGCTGACATTGAGGAAGACGTTTTCGATCTGGAGGACATTCGAGAGATCTTTCTCGATCTTGTTGCGCCACTCGAGGACCTTGTTCTTGTAGCAGGCGATTTCAAAGCGCTTCTTGCCTGCGCAGCGTCAGTGACTGTTCAGCAACAAATATCAGTGGGGGTGTATGCGCACCCTTCTTCATGCGCACCAACGAGACGTTGGTGAGCTTGATCTGATTTGATGGCTGGTTAATAGGCATTTTGTGCACTCGTGTTCACTGTATCAGATAGTGCACAAACGTGTTGCCGCGCAGATATAAAAGTTGCGCACGGACGGCGCGGGGATGGATGACATCGTTTCGACTCACGGAGGCGCGCTAGGCCCAATCTGGAAGCCATGCAGGAACGCCCCAAACTTCAGGCTTCACGGGGCAATGGACGGGACGCGGCAGCAGGAATGCAAGATCCAAGCTCTGGCATCACATGCTCAAAGACGATGATGCCTAGATGTAACAATGAGGCGTTCGGGAAGAGCTTCCATAACCGCCAGGGCATCTTGAAACGCTAATGGTTCGGCCTCGTGAGCTGCCCGCGCTCGGACTAGCCCTGCAGCTGATAAGCCTAGCTTCGTCACTGAAGTGGCTGGAGGTTGCCTGGGTCACCAAGCTCCCATCACTCCAACACTCTCCATCTCTCATACCCCATCCTCCCCACATCTCTTTTTGCTCATAACCCCTTCCCCATACATCCATTCCCTTTGATTCACTTCATTGGGCCATTCCTTCTTCATCACACAGCTATCGTTGGGCTCCGGAAGCTCTATCGTACATCGCCATGAAAGTAGCTACCTCGGCCCTGCTCTTTGGAGCAGCGTCCGCTGCTATCCCGCAGCAGCAGGTCCTTAAGGCTCCTGAGTCCTTCAAGGGCTTTGACACCAGCTCGTGGACAAAGCCGCTGCAGAACCTCGAGGAGAACCTCAAGTCGCTCACTGGCGAGGCACGCGCCATCTGGGATGAAGTCGCCATGATGTTCCCTGAGCAGATGGAGAAGGCCGCCTTCTTCTCCAACCCCAAGCCACACACTCGCAAGCACGACTCTGAGTGGGACTACGTCGTCAAGGGCGCTGACGTGCAGAGTGTCTGGGTTGAGAACGAGAACGGCGAGAAGGAGCGCGAGGTCGATGGCAAGCTTGAGAACTACAGCTTGCGTGCGAAGCACGTCGATCCAAGTGTCCTCGGCGTCGACAAGGTCAAGCAGTACAGCGGTTACCTTGACGATGAGGAGGAGGACAAGCACCTGTTTTACTGTAAGTAGCACCCTGATGGCCACCCATTTGCCCACAGTCACTTATCATCTCTTAGGGTTCTTCGAGTCCCGCAACGACCCCAAGAACGACCCCGTAGTGCTTTGGCTCAACGGCGGACCTGGCTGTTCCTCGCTGACAGGTCTGTTCATGGAGCTTGGCCCCGCTTCCATCACAAAGGACCAGAAGATCAAGCACAACGACTACTCGTGGAACAGCAATGCTTCCGTCATCTTCCTCGACCAGCCCGTCAACGTTGGTTACTCATACTCCGGTGGCTCTGTCAGCAACACAGTTGCCGCTGGCAAGGACGTTTACGCCCTGCTCACACTCTTCTTCAAGCAGTTCCCTGAGTACTCAAAGCAGAGCTTCCACATCTCTGGCGAGTCGTACGCTGGCCACTACATCCCCGTCTTCGCCTCTGAGATTCTGTCTCACAAGAAGCGCAACATCAACCTCCAGTCTGTCCTGATCGGCAACGGTCTCACCGATGGTCTCACCCAATACCCCGAGTACCGCCCTATGGCTTGTGGTGAGGGTGGCTGGCCTGCCGTCTTGGACGAGAGCTCCTGCAGGGCCATGGACAACGCTCTTCCCCGCTGCCTCAGCTTGATTGAGAACTGCTACAACTCCGAGTCTGTCTGGAGCTGTGTGCCTGCTTCCATCTACTGCAACAACGCTATGATCGGACCTTACCAGCGTACTGGTCAGAACGTCTACGATGTTCGCAAGCCTTGCGGCAGCAACAGCCTCTGCTACGATGAGCTTGACTGGATCCAGGGCTTCCTCAACAAGAAGGAGGTTATGAAGGCCGTCGGCGCTGAGGTCAGCAACTACGAGTCTTGTAACTTCGACATCAACCGCAACTTCCTTCTTGGTGGTGACTGGATGAAACCCTTCCACCGAGTCGTTCCCGGTATCCTCAAGGAAATCCCCGTTCTCGTCTACGCTGGTGACGCCGACTACATCTGCAACTGGCTCGGTAACAAGGCCTGGACTGAGGCCCTTGAGTGGCCCGGCCAGAAGGAGTACAAGAAGGCCGAGATGAAGGACTTCAAGATTGACGGTGACGGCAAGAAGGTCGGTGAGGTCAAGTCGAGCGGCAACTTCACCTTCATGAGGCTGCACGCTGGTGGCCACATGGTGCCTTACGACCAGCCTGAAGCTTCTCTCGAGATGGTCAACAGGTGGTTGTCTGGTGACTTCTGGGAGTCGTAGATGCTTTCCTTGACATTTTCCTTAGCATCCAGATTGTAAACTGGTTGTAGGTATAGCGAGCTCTAGGCATGTTTTGGCTAAGATGCACTAAGCATTCCCGTAAGCGCGATTTCTGATAGTCCCGTATAAGCATCAATTTGAAAGAACACACCATGATTCATTGACAACAATTATGCCTAACCTTGTATCGTTGCGTCATTACCCTACAAAGAAGCTCGTTTTGAGAGGCGCATCATTTGAGAACAAGATGTCCAACTTGGCAAAACGGAATACCATGATACAAGGCCAGACCCCGTCTAGGATCCACCGAATTACCCCTCGCCTTACAGAGACTAATCATAGGTAAGAGAGCTCTCAAAGTTAACAAGCACCACAATGTTCCGCTTTGGTCTACGAAAAGGTCGCGCTGGGTGCTGGGAGCTTTTTCGTAATAGGCATGGGTGCTCAGGTGCGGCCAGGGTCTACTTTGGTGTCTCCATCGCGCTCACTCTTCTCTTCCATTCCTTCAACACCACCGTCATCAACACCAATTGAATGCGACTTTGCATCTTCGCGTCAACTTACACAATCGATTGTAATTTCTTGAAATTGAGCGACAATGTTCTTCGCAGGATGCCCTCCGCGTTGCGGCATTCGCAATCTGCCTCCAGCCTGCCCCAGCTTTGGCGAGGGCTGTGCAATCGATGCTGCGGTTCACCTGAATCAATATGCCTCACCTTACGCTTCTGCCCTTTCGGGACGACCGTGACATAATTTTGACAGCATTTACGTCTTTACACTCACACCGTGTAGCTGCCTGCGCGTTTTGGCACGCTGAGACAGAGGCGAGGGTGCGCTGCAACGCGCTCTCGGTCGAAGAATTGAGCCTCCACATAGCAATGCACCTATGTTCCGTCGCGAACGTTAGGATTGAAGAACACCACCCGTAAGGAAGGTTTGATAGTTGCAGCTCGAGCACTTGTTTCTCTTCTGTTTCTCCTTTCTGCTCACACAATTTATCTGTTCGCTTTCTTATGCTTAGGCCTCCAGTGTCACCGCTCTTCAGCTCGTGGAGGCTGATGCTCGTCACCAATGCACTCCGCCACAAAGTCCTCCCCCAACAAATGACTTTGCAGTAACCACATTTCGATTAATGTCAGGCTCAAAGGTAGGTAAATGCGATTTCCTGCTTATGTACTGGCAGAGCCGCATGGATTTTAAATACTACTCACGAGGCTGGGTTTTGCTGCCTTAGCAGATCTCCGCCCTCTTCTCGTTCAGCCTCGTGTGGCGCATACACCTACCACTCTTCGTGGTGCACCCACGGATCCTGAATTTCGACCTCAGCCAACATCCTCGGCGGTACTGTCAATGCGTTTAACCGGAGGTTAAGCCAGACAAAGCTACCACGGCCAACGGCCTTGAGCAGGGCCACAAGCTCCGGCTGAGCTACGGTCATCATGGCCAGCTCGGGTGCCAATCCACAGCCTTCCGGCTCAAATAGAAGCAGTAATTTCTCTGGTCCAGGCCCCGCACGACGCAATTCGTCCTCGTCCTATAGCAGCGATGCCTACGCCCCATCAATACATGGCCTCTTTACCCTCACCCTCCATGGCAACTGTTCAAGATGCCATCATCACCACAGCTCTGCAAGGTTTAAAGTGAACCTTTCTCACAACCCCAACGTCACTACCGACCTTAGATGTCAACGTTGCAATGAGAAATGGCTCGCTATTGGAGGTCGCAATGCTACTCAGCTCTCCTTGCTCTCCATCAATTCCACTAGACCAGATCTTGTGGCGAGTGAGGTCCGGTATTCACTCGTCAACATGGTGCGGACGACGATTCCCTTTGCAACTCTGTCGCCTGTATTAGCTGAGATCGCCGAATTATCCTCTGGACCGTCCCGTCAACAATCCTTGCGCGCCCCTCCAGTCGATGATGCTGAAATCGACGGTTCACCTAGGCACCAGCCAGTTGATTTAGTACGCTCAGCTCAGTTCGAGAATATCACGACCCTGCCACTACAAGGGCCAGAAAACTTCCCAACGGCTCCCTCCGTACAGCCAAGCATTAGCCAGAAGTACGGACTACATACAGAAAAGCACCTCGCCCATCTGAAGGAGAGTCTGGGAATGCGATTTCCTGCGCTTCATCGAGCAAACCTTAGCCGCAGGCTTGGCATCATTAAACAGTCAAAGATATCGGCCAAACGTCGGGGCAAACAGCCCGTCAGAAACCATACGTCGACTGAGAACACGATGAATGCAAGCCAGGTGCTGGATGCGAATGTTCCAGAGCAGCCCCATGAGGGAGATTACCTGCATGAACCACCCAGTCAAGGTCCTGGTTCGGTCGACATTGCGGCTACACCAAGTGATGCTGCAGCCCAATTCCTAGCAATTTTGGCGAATGATTCGACAAACTTGAGTACATTGACTGAGAAAGAGAAGGCCACCTGGGTGCGAGCAAAATATACCGAGTTCAAGAATCGGCACACGAGTTCGAGACGTGTCCCTGTCACGGTGTCTGTAGGGAAATCAATCACGCCAAGTCTTGCTACAGAAGGGCTCCAATATGAGGAAGTCAACTCACTTCGAGGACGCTCTCTCGACCTCTTTGGAATGGGAATTCATTATGGTCATCTCGACGGATACTACCCAGGCTGTGCAAGTTTAAGCGAGAGAATCTCTGAAGCAGAGACGGCTGTCGACGACACCATCACCGTTGCTTCTGGTCCGCGCTACTCTTGGATAGAGCACTCACGGATGGAGCGTTCCGGCTCTCCGCGACCGCTGAGCCTGAATGCTTACACACTACAGCGGGCTCGCCGTAATCGAAACGAGCTGCGGCGCTCCGTGGAATCAGCACTTACAGAAGAAGCAATCAGAAGCACTTCGAGACCCAGATCTCCCGCCACCGATCGATCCTCCCATAGCTAAATGATGCCTACGTCGAAATTATCTGGGACCCATATGACAGTGTCACGGACCCCTCTCGCCAGTCGTTAGGTTAACAGTAAGACGACGATAACACATTGCGTGACCTCGTATACTAACAACGAGACGTCAAGCAAAGCACTACATTTCTGCGTTTCAAGAGCTCTTTCTTATTCGTAGCATCTTACAAGCTCATTGCCAAATTAACCTTCTTTCATGTCGATGTACGAAAGTCATGTCTCCATAGCCCTTCCTTTGCAACACCAATGCACCAATCACTCCTTCCTCTTTCCATACTCCTCATCTTCCACCGACTCCAGCCACTCTACACCTTCTAAACTGTAACGGGTTTGATACTCTACAAGTCAGGCCAACAGCATCAACTCACTGTCTGCATCACTGTTCCAAGTTCAGGGAGGTTCGTACATCTTGACAATCATTATATTTTGAGTTGTACAATATCGTGCCCCCCTCCCCTCCCCCTATCTTTGGGAACTAACAGGACATAGCGCGGGGTGTGTCAAGAGTATAGATATATATGGGGGCTCCTCACGTGCTAGACCCTGAACCACACATTCACAGCCACTCACAGTGCCTGCACATAATCAACCTTACATCATCGCTATCATCGCTACCGTTATCCTACCTACCCTCCTGTCACCTCTACACCCTATTTAGGTCTGCCACCTACGTTTAAGGCGCAACACCTATATATACTTACTACTGTCAGATTCAGCTCCTTCATGCGATTAAAAAGGTATCAAGGTTGGTGTACCAAAGGCATGTGGGATTCAGCCACTGTTGCAGATTATTTATGCGCAAAATCAGGGGGGGGGGGGTGGGCCACGATATTATACAACACTGGAACGCATGCAGCGTAACGTGAGTCGATTCTTCCGCAGAGCCAATTCGATACCCAACGATGGCACTGAAATGACTACTTTCCATCGCGCTTTAGTGCGCCATCCACCTCTGTTCAACGGCGGAGCGGCTGCGACGATGCGAAATCAACAGCAGGAACGTCAATGTGAGGACGATAGTCTGCAGGAGCAGCCGCAGTCCACAGTCAAGGAAAGAAGCATGATGTATCAGAGTATCTCAGTATAGGTATGGGTGACTTTTAGTGTCGGTGGAGGTACGATGCTGACGGTGGTCTGTGGTTCGGTGATTAAGTACGGATAGTCAAAGTGAGAGTGATGGGAAAGTACAGAATCGATGCGTTTGGGTGAGAAGATCGAGGGGAATGTACATACGGGTTGAGTATACTGTACCATGAATTGTGCGCTTTTCTCCATATGTTTATCGTCCCGGAAGTTCAAAGTAGCCTTTGGTTCAAATTTCCAATGTACAAGCACTGCCTTATTTCCCAAGGGTTAAGCCATGCTTCGATTATGGTGTTTTCAACGCTACGTTTAGACATCAAAATGTTCATGTTGTGGGCAGAGCACATCTGCTCAACTGCCGAAAATCGAACTTGTAGCCCCATCGGAATTGTGGAGTTCCTATCCTTGATGACGTACATACATACCCTACAAAATGATTACAGGGATGCACCCTATATGTGAAACTCACAGAAAAAGACAACCTAGGTGGATGCTACGCGATACTTCGATCACACCTAGATCTATTACCGCTTGATGCTAACCTTGAAAGCTTAATGTGACTGCGTGACGGATTCGCGGACTGCTTGGTCGTTGCAAAATAGAGACAATTTCAAATCAGTCTGAAAATATGTCGCACGATACCGCACTGCCGAAAAAGATATATGGTGTTTGTCATGCGGTATTCGGGATTGATGAAGTCCTGGGCTTATGTCCGAGGGTTAGGCCGAGAAGCAGAAAACATGTTGCGTGTAACTGCGACAGAAGCCGAAATATCTATTCAAGACGATAAAAATGTTGTCTTGCGATGGTATAAGTAAGAGCCGTGTGTTCGAGTGGGAAAAGTTTCGTGTTGCTACCAAACGCCCCGTTCACTCATATTACCAATTCGAGATAGCGCCAAATAGGGGACGCTAGTGCGACCCGCGGTAGTGGACCGACTAGATCATAACTTGTATAGTTTTATATCAAAGTTCTTCCCTACCATCTACCTCCAAGACTAAGACAATCTCCTCTACCAAACTATCGAGAATTTCCAATTCCCAACCATTTCGAACCGTACTGTAGCACTCAACAATGGCACCCTTAGAAAAGTCGCCATTTCCCCCAGACAGCGGTTTCGACTTCGTTGGCATCAAAAGCCTACATGATGACATCTACCCAGCCATTGACGTCTCCAAAACCGCAAACCTTCAGCAACCCGGAAAAGTCGTGTTAATCACCGGAGCAGGCCGCGGTATTGGGCGATCCATGGCCATTCAATATGCTCGCGCAAATGTTGCTACCATCATTATCTGTGCAAGAACGACGTCTGAGTTAGACGAAGTCGAATCTGCCGTTCAGAAAGCCAACGCCAGTGTGCGTGTTAGGAAGGAGGCACTCAGTGTGACAGACGGAGCCGCAGTGAAAGATCTAGCAAGAAGAGTAGGAGAAGAGGAAGGATGTCTCGACATTCTGATCAACAATGCCGGTCTCTCACGCCCCTGGGAGCCCATCGGCGACACCGATCCAGAAGACTACTGGCAAGTCCTCGAAGTCAACCTCAAAGGCCCATTGCTGCTTCTTCACGCATTCCTACCTCTGTTGGTCAAAACCGCCGAGACGCACAACTCGCACGTCAATGTCATCAACGTCACTTCGATCGGCGCCGTCACAGTCGTGCCGGGCGGCAGCTCATACGCGCTTGCGAAGCTAGCGCTGCAGCGAATGAGCGAGTTTGTCGGATTGGAGTATGGGGGAAAGGGGGTTAACGTTGTGGGTATGCATCCTGGTGCTGTGGTGACGAAGCTGGCGAACGAAATCAAGGAGATCAAAGATTGTGAGTTCCATACATACGGTGGATCGTGACAGAAGAGGTGCTTACTTGTACAGATTTGACCGATACACCAGAGCTGTGTGGTGGGTTTGTTGTGTGGTTGAGTAGTCAAGAGAGAGGCTGGTTGAATGGGAGGTATGTTGAAGAGCGCGATAATTTGATATTGTGCAAATCTGACTTTTCTATAGGTACGTGAGTGCCACGTGGGATGTTGATGCTTTGGAGGGGATGAAGGAGGATATTGTGGAATGTGACAAGCTGAAGGTGAAGTTGATCGTCTAAGGTACGGCCTGAAATATAAATTGGACATAATCTAGCCTCAAGCCAAGTTTTGGAGCGCCTTGGGCACTCTATCTCGTTGAATCGGGAACTTCGCTTGCAAGAAATTAATCTTGGCGGTCCTTCTACTTTAAATGGTAGTAGATTGAGACTTTAATCGAGGCGCTGTGATTCTCACGCTTTTAGTCTGTTTACGTTTCAAGCCTCCTTGACAGCCTAAGGGATCACAATAAAGAAGATCGGCTCTGTTGGCTCGACACCTATGGCGCGCAGATCCATCTAGCAAGTCGATATCTTTTCCTTTGGGGCGAAGAGATTAGGCTACGTTGATTGTTGCAGTAAATGCAATAAGTGAAGGTGTAACTGCGCAGGGCAGTAAGTCAGGGGTAACCGCGTGAAGCAGTAAAATCGGTATATATTGTTGTTCTTCTTGTTCAGTGTTCTGTCTCTCTCACCGGGCCATCAGGGTCTGTTTACATGACGTATCTGTCGTGCAGCTAGAAAGTGCTGTTGGAACAGGCAAGAGCACTGCACCAGCACACGTGGCAGACATGACCTCTTCACTCCATAAACCGTCACATTGATGAAGCTGAAGAAGAGGACTCTTCAGTACGGTTTGCCGTGGCAGAAGCTTGGCCCTCTGCGATCGTGTTTTTCGAGATATGCATACTCTTTTAGGTCTAGCTTGCTGCCTAAACCAGCTCTAGCTTGAGCCCCAAGAACGACGACCTCATTCGTAAACGCAAGACCGAGATCTCCAGACCCTACTATCTGCATTGGATCTGTAAAAGAATCTCTATTCGAGGGATATGACGGATTTGCCGGACGTGGCACGACATGTCTGAGCACACGTCTAACCAAGCTGCCATCGGCGGCTACTTCGCTGCGCAGGCGCTGATGCAGCCGGAGGAGTACAAAGGGCAGGCAGTGTCGATTGCAGGGGACGAGTTGAAGTTTGAGCAAGCTAATGGTATCTTCAAAGAGAAGATGGGTGGTAGCATACCGACGACATTTGGGTGTGTTGTATAGAATCCGGTTAGGTATGTGAAGTATGCATTGATTTCAATCTTCCTTTGACCTCACACCTTCCCCTCCAGCCTCACCACATCCCTCCCCTATGCATCTACATGCATATCACTCACTTCGACTCCACCGAGTCCACAACCGTGACATACACAACCACCGCAAACGCCACACCCGCAACAACACACACCGGTGTCCCGATCAAGCACGCAAGCCGGCGTTTTCTTTGTGCCCTCACTGCTACCATCATCTCCACCCCTTGTCCTTCTTCATCAGTATCACCGCTTCCAGTTCCGTTCATATTTCTACCACAATCAATCCTCCTCCTTTCCTCCGGCCGTACCGCTGCTGCACTTCGTGTAGGCATCATTTGGTAGCTCTCAACATGGATAGGGAACAACCAGCGGCCGACGCGCTCCTGGATGGTTGGTGGACGGGGTGGGAGGTGTGTGGGGAATGTAGTTGTAGACGCCTGTTGTGATGTCGTGTGAGTTTGGGAAGCGCTCATGTTGATCTTGGTGGTGTGGGCCCGGATTTGAGAATGCGATGGGAAAAGAAGGAGATATTCATATAGGTTTCTGTAATGTTTGCTGCTTGCGCGGCACAAAGAGACGGCTCATGTGTTCGCAACATTCGCTTCACATGGCATCACACACCGACCACATCTCGAATCGCCGCTCAATCGAATCAAGTCATTGCTTTTTCATTATTCAACCTTTCAATACCAACATATTCAGAAGCTACCAGTCTCTAGAAGATATCCTCCAACCCATGCTGATCCCAGCTCGTCTCCCCCTTCGCAACGCTATCCCTAACTTTCCAATACTGATGATTGAACTCCCAGTACTCCTCGCCAGTCGTCGCATCCCTCGTCTTGGAAAACCACTTCGGCACAAACTCCTCGCCCTTCTCTTCCCTCCTCCTTCTTGTTGCTCTCTGCTTTTCCTCAACGCGATTCTTTTCCGTGGCCGCAAAATCATACGCGCCGTCCTCCATGGCCCTCTGATCAGGACGGAGACGTGTGTCGGTGGGTGCGACGACGGGGCGTAGTTTGTCGTTGATGTCGTTGAGCGTCACGACGAAGGGCGTGAGATTGAACGGGATACCTGTGGGACGTTCATGCGCCTGCCAGACAAGGAACGCTTTGTTGTCGTCGTGTTTGCTCGCCTTGCCGCCCTTGTCGATATCTGCGTCTTCAAACCCGGGCGTGAAGCGTGCGTAGATCTTGTCGTTCCATCGTCCACCAATGGACCAGCGGACGCGGCCATCTGCGCCAAGCACCTTGCCGACGACTTGGTACGCAGAGCTAGCTTTCCAGCCGCGCGCTTTGAAGTCGAGTTGGCACACTTCGCCGGTGGTCCAGTTTTTGATCTCCATGGGCCCGTAGTTGTCGACCACGGGGTTGCCCGTGATGATGCCGATGACGGAGGATGTGACTTTCTTCCAGGTGTAAAGTTCTTCCTTCCCACCGGTTGCGACGGGGCGGAGGCGTAGGAACCAGGTGCCGAGCGGGTTGATGTCGAAGGATTTGCCATAGAACTTGGACTTGACGGCGGACTCACCGTAGTAGTCCCATTTTGCTGCTTCGGCATATGCAGCACCGACGGGTGGGTGGTGGCTGACTTGTTCAATAAAGAAGCGGAAGCCCTTGTCGGGCCTGGCGTACTCGAAGGATTCACCGAGGAGAGGGTTGAAGGGTTTTGCGACACGACCGATGGTTGAAGCGTACTCAGAGGCAGCGAAGGCAGCAACATAGAGCATGCGTTCGCTGGAGTCTTCGCGCTCGGCGGCAACATCCAGGAGGTCGGTGTATTCCATGTCTTCAGCGCAACGTTGCAGCAGAGAAGTGGGCTCATTGAAGGACACAGGCAAAGTCATCTTCGTCATGTCCTTACCAATCATAGATTTGAGGATGCCCTGCACATGGTCAGCGATCTGATAGGTAGGTTGTGGTGATTTAAACTTACCCAGAGCGAGATTTTGGGTCTATCGTCGGCATCCATGGCAAGCTTCTTTCGCGGCCCATCCTCGTAACCCTTGAACCCTGTGGCGATCTCTGCATGTTTCTGTTCGAAGATGTCACCAATAGCGCCAGCAGCAGGTGCTTCAGATGGTTTCCTCTCTTCACTCTGGTGCAGCCCAGGCATCTCAATAACCTCGACCTCACCAGCACCCACAGCATCAAAGAATTCCTCGTCGTCTTCCGACTCATCATCCGAGATGTCTGCTGCAAGGTCGGCAAGAGTGGCTTTCCTCTTGATCTGACCCGAGAACCTTGGCTTTGACCGGGCTAGGTCCTCTTGTTGTGCTTCATTCTCAGGTGCTTCGACAAACTCATCAACATCCTTGGCGGCAGGTCCGGGACCTTCGTACTCTTCGAGGGCCTCTCGCAACGCTTTCTTCGTCTTGCGTCGTTTCTCCTCGGATTCGCCAATCTTCTGTTCGAGCTCCTCTTGCTCCCGCGCGACCTTCGCCATACTATCCTCCCACATACGGCGCACATTTGCCTCACGATCGAGGCGGTACTGCCAGTAGGCGTCGCGGTCCCTCGATATGCGTAGCAGATCTCCGATCAACCCCTTGAGATTGCCAATGGCGGACTCGTAAGAGGCCAAGGCTTGTAGCATGGCAGGGTCGGCAATTTGCATCGTGGGATTTTTCGCTTTCTCTGCCTGTAAAGCAGAAGAGACTGAAGTCAGCAGGTCGAGTTGCAGCTTTGCAGATTGAGCCGTGATGTTGAACGCGTCCTTGTTGTGCGGTTTTACCTCGTGGCTGCTGTCATCGTCGTGGAAATCATCGTCGTCATCATCGTCAACTGTGGGAGCACCTAGGTGGCTAGCATATCTGCCCAACTCAGGCGCACCCAAACTGGGTTCATATGCGCTCCCAGGGTCTTCTGTGTACGAGACAGCGGAGCGCGAAGACGTGTCGAGGCTGGTGAGTGGCACACCAAGGTTGTTGGAGGATGGAGGAGCCAGGTTCCTCGACCCCGTCATTCTTGAGCTGCTAAGACTGGACGAGTCACCCTCCTTAGAGAGCAGCTCAACCTTAGCCTGCTTCAGCGCTTCCTGGTCTTGCGTTGCACGCTTCTCCTCCTCGCGGGCCTCGTCCTTGGCCCACTGGATGGCGTTGTTCAGAGCCCAGTACCAGCGCTTTGCCTCAACTTGGTGATTAGCCTTCAAGTGATACTTGACTGAGGATTTGCCCTGAATCTCGAAGCGCTGCTTGTCCTGCGGGTCCATGTAGAGCTTGCCAATGCGCATGTTGATGGCGCCACGGCACGCAGAACCGGTATCATCTTCCAAAGTTAGCTCACAAGCAGGATTCTTTATCGCAAGAACTTACCCTGGTGCTTGTAGTAGCTGAGAACGCCATCTTCCAGCACGAACCACCGCAACTTGTAGCCGCTTGTGTAGTTGGTCCACTTCTTAAGGTAGCCCTTCATTTCACGCGACTCCTTGGAGCCCACGCCACCTTCGGCAGGAGCCCCAGGTTGCGCTTGACCGGCAAGAATTGTCTTCTCTTGAATGCCTCGCTGAGCAGCAGCGGCAGCAGGCGAGCGTTTCAGAATAGCACGTGTGCGGTCATCCTTGGTGTAATCCTGCGGAAGCTTGCCCTTGCGGTCACGGCGAAAAGGGTCTGCGCCGTTCAGCAATAGCAGCTGAGCCAGCTTCACATCCTTGTTCTTGGCTGCTTGGTGCAGGAGCGTGCCTCCTGCATCGATGACAACTGGGTCCGTTGCAATCTCTCCACCATTGACATCCAGCGTGCGCTGTACGCGCGCATCTTGCAGCACTGATTCCAATGTATCAAAGTCTCCAGCACCCACCAGCTGCTGTATCCTCTTCACGTTGGTATCGATGAAGATGGAGCGGGCCAGCTGCAGCTGCTGGAAGATGTCAGGCGTGCGGGCGAGGTCCAGAGGAGCCTGGCCGTTGTGGTTGGTGATGGAGTCGTTGATGCCCGGCTGGTCGAGCAGGAGTCGCACTACCGGAGCGCGACCCAGCGTGGCTGCGAGATGGAGAGGCGTGTTGCCGTCGCGGTCGCGGCCATTGACATCAATGGGCGAGTCTGGCGTGGCCGTCGCGTTGGACAGCACGAACTCAACGACGGGGAGCTCGGCGCACTGGATAGCTAGATGCAGGATTGAAGTGCCCTCAGTGCGCGCAGTGGGCAGCTGGAGCGAAGTCCTGCCTCCCTCGCTGTCGCCCGGCGCCGACTGTTCGCGGATGGCCCGCAAGATGGCTGCCGTGTCGCCGTTGCGCAGAGACTCGAAGACGCGGAACAGCTTGACCGACTGCTCAATCGACCCACCTTTGATCGTGGGCGATGTCGGGGATGCGGGCTGCTGGCTGCTGCTGCTGCTGCTGCTGCCCTCGCTGGGGCCGCCCGCTGTCGACATGGTGGCCGGCAGATTCGGGGGCAGCTTCTTGGAGAGACTGCGCTGGTGGCCCGTTACTGGCGAGCTCAGCGACGCTTGCGACGAGTTGGGCGGCGAGTTGTTGGCCGTGTTCGTGGTGCTGCCTTCTGCAGGTGTCGATGATCCTCCTTCCGTCTTCGAGGTCACCCTACTCAGCATGTGCTTGACGCTCTGCGACTTGGAACGCTTGTGTCTACAGGTAAACGTCAGTCTCAGCCAGAGCCTGACATGTGCATGTCCCCCCACCGTCGCACAGCACGCGGGCTTTGGGGCACTCACCCTTCCATGGTGGCTGTGATTGGGCACGGCGGGCGCCCGTTGCCGGCCAAGAAGCACGGCCTGGTTAAATGTGGAGGATAGAGGGGTAGACGGTGTGGAGGTTCCTAGGTGTGCACGACGAAAGGCATAGTATGTCGCTGATTCTCCAGTCGAGCGAGGCGCTAGATCTTTGTTTGCTTCACGTTCACAGCTCGCACTTGTTCAGTAGCAGCGGGGCTTCAGTCCAACCCCTGACGTAGATAGCTTTGGGATTCCCGTGTCTCGGGCCTATCACAGAGTTTCCTTCTCCCGCTCTAGCAACGGGTTGGATATCGCGCACGTGCGCGGTTGCTCCCAGTGTGCAGCACAGCCTTGCGCTCGGCCCCTCAGCGACAGTTCGTCGAGAGACTGACTGCTGTGTAGAAAACATTAGCATGGCAACGAAACGTGTCGAGCACGTGCGTCTGCTATGCTTGGTACAAGCCTGCCCAAGTAACAGTTTTTCGGGTACCGACTCTGCAGAACCTGGACTTTGTCCATGCGTAACATGGACAAAGTCCAGGTTCGGCAATGTACAGAACTTCATGATTGCAACAACGGTGGCCGAGCAAGGGCTATTGTAGGAACGCAGGGCTGCAAAGAGGACGGTTTCGTATGAACTGTTAGTAGACGTAAAGACATTGCCAAGATCGATCTGGTGGAAGAAGTGACCGTATACCACCGAGTGCTGTGGATTACTTCCAAATCACAACTCCTAGTGGTTTAAAAGCGGTCAAACACAAGCATCACAACAGCAGAGGAGAAATAGATATTATGGCGTCTTTTTGACTGTCATGAACTTTTGGTCATTCTTTCGTCTAGCATGGCCGTGATGGTTGTCTAGCCAAACAATTCTCGTGCCTAGCTAAGCCCGGGTATATGCATCCCTCCACATCGCGCAATCCAAAACTAGTCTAGTAGAAGAAACCGAGGATCTTGCCAGCAACGTGCTTGCGGCGGGCCTCCTCGTGGTCCATAATACCGGCGGAGGTGGTCAGGACGATGTAACCGAATTGACGCGAGGGCAGGAGCTTGACGACCCACTTCTCCATATCGCGGAGCTGGACGTTGTAACGGGGAGAGATGACACCGGTCTTGTTGATGCGGCCGTTAAGCTGGATAACGATCTTGCCGTTGCGGTGGTCATCGACCTCCTCGAACTCGCCAATGTAGCCTGACACAAACGTTAGCTTTGTGAAGATCTGGTATGTTGCGCAAAATTAAACATCGGACATCATGGAAGGGTTCCGAGGATGTGTAAGTTCTCCGCAGTTGATATACCGGACACTTAAAGCCCAAAGACCGTAGAGAAGACATGATCATTGGGAAGTTATCAGCCCGGAGAGGGGGTAGAGAACCAGATGTATGCGCAACAGAGGGAGTTCGACGTACCGTGACGCTGCATGACGGTCAAGAACTTGACAATGACCTTGGAGGAAGGGCGGATCATGACCTGGCGCTTGCCGGCCTTCTCGGCGTTGTTGATGGCGTTGAGCGCATCGTTGAGGACGGAGGTCTTGACCATTTTGGCGGTTTATCGAAGATTCTCAATGGCGAGGGGCGACTGAGGTATCTGCGCAGAAATTGTGGTTAGCCTCCAGATGCCAGAGCATGGAGAGTGCCCTCAGCCAGCAGCTTTGGAGGGTTCTTCAGCTCTTGTCGCAGAGGGGAGCAGTGTCAGGCTTATCCTTTCGGACAGGCGCGATTGCTTCCCCTGGCTCTCTGAAGGGCACTCATCGGAACAAACAAAACATACCTCGTGAGGATGCGGATGGGATAGCGAAAGATGTGCGTAACCAGCGGTGGAAAAGTTCGATGTGGGTGCAATTTCGCGCTCGGCTAGCGAGTGGGCTTGGCGTGGACTGTGCGCCGAGGGTCGTTCTTTCCGCGGTGGAGCCTTGCTCCTTCCACCTCGACCCTGAGCTTTGAACATCACCATCACTGCGTACAGAGAGCATCAAATCCATAAGTACAGTAAATCGCTCCTATGCGTTATGTATGCGACACACTAGCGACATTCGATTCGATGTTTGCCATCATAGACACACCCTCACGTGCTCCCGCGAGTCCGCAACGTCCTTAGTCATGACGTGCTATCTCTCGCTTTTGCCTCCCAATACCTTTCACGAGCATCCTGTTTCCTAGCGTCAAGTCTTTCCTCTGCATCATGAGGGAGTACACCATGTCTGAAGCTTGCTGTACCTGCGCTACATTGCTGTCATCTATTCCTCCGACCTACGATGAGAAGACCGAAAAGCCAACACAGTTCGAGCGCCGGCTTGACTGTTGCGGTCGCGCCATATGCGCGCGCTGCTTGACTGACAACCCTCGATTCGCAAACTATTGCCCCTTCTGCCAGATATCGACCGGTCCCTCCCCATTGCCAGCGCAAGGTCTACGCGATCCTCCTACGTATTCGCCACACGTCGACGAGAAAGTGGACGACGATCTACCGCCTTACACAGCACACAATGCTCCACAGCTACCGCTAGAGAAAGCCGCAAGCACAGAGAATTCACTCGATGTCCTACACTTCGTCGACCAGAACCACGACTCGATAGCATCGTTATCCCTCGCCTATGGTGTACCTCCAGATGTCTTGCGCCGGACGAACAAGATGTTTGCAGACCATTTGTTAGCGGCGCGCAGGACAGTACTGATACCAGGAGAGTACTACAAGGGTGGAGTCAGTCTCAGCCCTCGGCCGCTGGAAGGTGAAGAGGAGGAGATCAAGAAGATCAAGCTAAGGAAGTTCATGGTAGGATGCAAGGTTGCCGAGTAGGTGCTGTTGTTGCACACCATGTGCACGAATAAAAGAGGTTATAGAAGGCTGACCGATGCGCAGATATGACGTCGCCGTTCTATACCTCGAGCAAGCGGGCTTCAACCTCGAGAATGCCATGACCGCGTTCAGAGCCGACGAGAAGTGGGAGAAGGATCACCCTCTACAAGCTGCGAAGAAGGGCAAGGCACCTGCTCTGCAGAGCTCTGGGAAGCAAAGATGGTTCGGCGGGAGTGGCGGCGGCATCACTGGTCAACTCTAGAGGCGCTAGTTGATCGCTGTATTTTGCCATTCCAGGGGCGGCAATACGGGCGTTCGGCTGAGTTCCGGTCTATTGTTTGTTGGCTCCATTGCAGTGCGAGCATTTGGAGCATTTACGGCGTTACTGATAATATAGGTAGACACTTATACACAGTTTCGAAGCTCGAGTAAACGTTGGTCATATTATACCTTTCAATCTGCTCAACAACTTCCAGTGGCCCAGACAGAGCTTCTGCACTGCACTGTTTGCTTCTGATCGATTTCTGGTGTTGCATTTTGGTACGTATCTTGCAATTTGTTTTTCAGCCAATCGTTACGCGGCGTCACCAAGGGCCCACACATCACTAAGCGCCGAACTGCACGCCCCTGCTCACATGCCTCGAAGCGCTGTCCATGCATTCATTAGTTTCAGAAGCTCGACAATGCTCACAGACAGGCGTTTCTTCGCTTTCATTCGTCAAGTTTGTGTGCGCCCTTCACATTTATAGCCATTTGCATCCTAGCTTGTGCTACGAGCGGAGCGACACGACAGTCACGGTGCTTAACTGCACGTCAAAAAACGATTACATGAACGAATCGCAGGCCCTTTTTCAGGCCTTCAAGATATAATACTGCTAAATGGCTCCATCCGGCAAGATCAGCTGCAACTCACACACCAAAACCTCCCTTCTTGGTGCCGACATGCGTCTACGCGCTGAAGAGTACAGCGTCGCCAACCGCAGAGCCTCGACCAAAGGTAAGCGGCAACGCAAATGAGCGTCGACTCTGTACCTCAGTATAGCTATTTTGGGGCTTGACATGCCTGCATGGGGTATTGATGAGCTTGAAACAACGACTGAGACCACCTCGTTTTAAAGCATGGTCGACCCCCCTCAAATCACCAATATTCAGGCACACAAAGGCAACTTCTATTCTCGTCATCCATTCATTTCAAGGGTCAGGCACTCCTATACAAACAATTACTATATCTTGTTTATTACATACCGGCGTTGTCGCCATCTGCCAGCGTCCACGGAACCACCTCCACGATCACAAGAGACATAATCGTAAACCCGACAAAATGAAGATCAACCCAGCGCCCCTCCACCTCGCGCAAACCATCCTCACAGCCCTCGTCATCGTATTCAGTATCGCCATCCTCGGCACAAGCGCACACACTCTCCATGTCTTCAACAAGCAGCAAACCTCCAATCCCTGGTGGCTCCCCATGTGGCCGCAGCACTTCGACATCCACGGGACAAAAGCGCTGCTCGCTTCATCAGTGATTGCGCTCGTGCTATCCAGCGCATTTCTCATCGCAGCCTTCATCCCTAGTGTACGATCCTCCAATATCCAATCACTTCAGCAAGAGGAAGAGGAAGAGGGATAAAAGCTGACAAGTAACAGTTGCAACTGAAGCAGAAACACACTCTCCGCGCCGCTCTTTCGCTGGCTACTATTCTACCGAGTCTCCTCCTTACCCTCATCTCCGTCATCTGGAGCCACATCCTGAACCGCCAGACCCCAGACATCGACACCATCCAGACCTGGGCGTGCAAGTACCAGCACTCGTCCCCACTTAAACAAGACCTGTCCCTGCAGTCCAACATGGGCAATAGCAACTTCGGATCGATCTGTAGAGAGAGCAGATTTGCGCTGTACGGCACGCTGATTACGTTTTTGTTGCTGGGGTTCAGCATGGTGCTTAGCTTTTTGTGCTGGGGTGCTGATAAGTACGCGGCGAGGCAGGCGAAGAAGAATGGTGGGGTCGATGGAGAGGGGAGTGTTGCAGAGCTTTCATACGTTCCTAAGGCGTATGCACCGTGAGTGCTGTAAGAGTCTCGTTTCTAGGCAGAGATTGGCCGTCGTTACTTGCAGATAACCGGACAAGGGTTCCGCTATTGAATTGACTCAAACTTTGGGGATTTATTGAGAGGCGTTTGGCGCAAGGAATCCTGTACGCAGGATCTGAATGAGTATTGGTACTGTCTTGTGTAAATGCATCTTATGTCGTGCTCCTTTGATCTGGTGGTGCGTCGTATATAAGGTTGTCCTTGTATCCATGTGAACGTTCTCAGGGCTTGAGTATACGAAAGAAATAGTGGATCAGGGATAGGGCGAGCTTTCTCTCACCAGATCCCACTTGTACATTGAATGTCTCTCTCATCAATGTTCATATACTTGTGAGCGATTAGTTCCTCTCAAACGATTTATTCAGACCTCGGAATGCTCTGCACGCACCACCAGCACTAAGAAACGATCCTCAGCCAACAGCATCGATGGTATCGTGAGCAGCGTTCATATTCTGAACCGCTATTATTAGACAACGAGAGTCTGACTGCACTATAGCTCCATTGGGTACGTTGTCTGACGCTAGCAGGGCGTTAGCTCTACTGCTGAGTTATTCGCGTAAGATAGAAAGCTAATCACATCCTGTAAAGACACTTACAAGTATTCACGAACTAGGGTTGAAGGTATGGTAGTGAAAATTTATCATGCTGAATCAAGGCTCATTATACACAAAAACCCAGTCAGAGACTTGAGCCGTGTCAATTACCGCCCCACGGGCACCTTAATGCGAATCTCCGAGTCCTCATGAATCAATACATCAGACACTCAAGCAGCGAACCGCAGACCGCGAGACGCTTACTTGAGCTGACTACGAACAGCACCAGGGACGAACTTGGCAGTGTGAGTGTCAGTGAAGAAGTTGGCTGGGTTAGCAACAATCTGGCGGACGTGGAAGTTGTCACCAGTGTCGACGCCATTGGCGAGAATGCCGGTCTTGAAGGGGCCAGTCAGGCAGCCTGTGGAGATGCGACGCTCATCAGGACCCTTGGGGTTGGGGAGGGCAATGCGAGGAGGTCCGGCGCGGCCCTTGGGGGCCTCGTGGATGTGCGTTGAGGTTAGGGCCAGGGACTGGTACTCGCCGGTCACGCCGGAGAGTGTGATGTTCTGATATATATGTTAGTCTGAAATGTGGTAAGATGGAAGGGGAAGGAAGGCTTACGTAGCAGATGGTGTTGTCAGCAATGTTGATGCCGTACTTGAATAGACCCCTGGCGCCGGGCTCGCCGGGTGTGGGAATCTGGGTGGTGTTGATGACCTGGTCTGGTGTGGCCTTGACAATGTACTCGGCATCGAAGTAGAAGGCCTTCTCATTCTTCTTCCACTCGTTATCCTTCTGGTTCCACTCGTTGTCGAGGTCCTTCTTGCAGTCGCTGATTTTCTTGTCGGTGTACTTGTTGTTGGGCTCAGCAGTAGGAGCGGCGACGGCAAGAGCCGCAGTCAGAAGAGTGACGAAAGCAGATGCGGAGAAGTGCATCTTGAATGTGTGTTGTGTATGTGGTAGTGATCGTTGGAGGTGAGAGTTGTAGTGGCTGATGATGAGAACTCTTGGGAGGTACTTCTGCCCTCATTTATAACATCGCGGGTCCCCTCTACATGTTCCATAAGATTCTAACTTGCTCGAGCAGTAAGGAGTGCCATTACGTTGGTGTACCACGGGATGGGTTGGGCAAAAGTCGTAGGGTCTTGGTGTTGGTGTTTAGTGCCTTAGTGAGATTCGAGCGGCTTTGGAGCCAAGACTGCTACTTGTGAATTTTATTGAGGCTCACATTAGTAGGACGTAGTAAGCACTACAGCACGGCGATTGCCTTGAGGGAGTGCCCAATGGGTGTGAAGTGAGTCTTGGGAGACCGTCCCGCTGTCAAGCTGCCCAGACATACGATCTCCATACCCACATGTGTAGCCAATGGGAGGATATCAGGGACCGACTCTTGAACTTCCGGCGAATGACAACGATGGACTGCGGGCCAAAAATACGATTGCTTGGCATTAGATGCAGACGTACCATTCCTCCTGGGTAGCAAGACTACTGAGTTTGTGTTCCTTTAAACCGTGATTGCCTCCTAATATATCGCCTAGATGACTTGGTACGGATGGTCTGGTTTCCGTAGCGCCTACTGCCCAGAAGCGGGAGGCCCCAACCTACATCGAGTTCGAAATCGGACAAGCGTGAGAGCGTCGTTACCGCATTCGGCCTTGACGTGAAGGTCGATGTGGCTGTGTGGGGCGGAAGTGAGGTGGAGAGCCAGTAGCCTAGCTCTGATCCTCTTGGCAGGCCAGCGTGCAGAGAGCGACCCTGCGCTGGGCTCCTGTCACGAGAAAAGTAAAATCTTCAGGCGCGGGGAAGGCTTGGCTGAGCCCAGACTTCTGCCCACACCACGGTTCAAAGCAACTCGCCGTAGATGTTGTAGACATCGCGCAAGAAAGTGATGGTGTTGAGTGGGGTTGGTGAGAGTCAAGACAAGCGAACAGAAGATACGTTGGTACCTAGGGATTCCTCATTGTCGACCTTTCAAGACCAGTGAGGTATGACATCACCACAGTCTCGTCGGCCAAGACTTTCACGGACGGGCTCTTCTCCGCAAGAAACTACGGCAATCGGCAGCATGGCGAAAAGTTTGAGGAGATGAAAGCAATCTCCGAAATGTGAAGTGGAACTTTCTTCTGGTGCGGATCCTGGAGGTTGCACTTACCTAAGCAGCTGTGAGTGAACGTGGATTTCACTCTTCTGGAATCCATCAAACAAGCAGCCTTGTTGTTGTGACATTTGTAAGTGGGTTCGCTTTCTGTGCTTCAATATGTTTGAAGTCAGGCATGTGTTCGCTGTCGAGAAGATCACAACCGCTTCTGCTGCAATGTTGTCGTACGATGGCAGCCACCAGTTACCCCTGCCCAACTTGAGGCTGAAATCATAATGTCAACTTCGTAATTGCACGTGTCGCGCTCCCCGAAGTCTTGGTCTGGACTCGGGTTGCGCGTTACTTGATTGGAACCCTGTTGTTCCAACTTTCCTGCATGTTGGTAACAATTGTCGATAGCTTACATGCCAAAGCATGTTTTGATTTGCATTCGTCCTGTTGCGTCTAATGTTGTAGTCTGTGTTGAAGTGGTGCCGTGTGTTCTATGACGAGCATGGTGAGATTACGGTGGTGGTTTCCGGGGTCCAGATGTCCAGACCCTTTCCGTGGGCTTGGTTGAAGTGAACACCTTAAATAGAGAAGACGTCAGTAGATGTGACAATGTGAAAGTGGGCCCCTGGTGCATTCGTGGTTTCGCATTTGATGGTGCTTCGGTCGTTGATGCATACAATTTTAACTCTCTTGACTGACCAGAGATGGCACGATGGCTATAATTCGCCCCTTACAAGACCTCTAAGTCAGCATGGCTTACGAACCAGGTGCCGTTGTTCGTATCGAGGGTTACGTTGTTCTGCACGACTTTGCCGAACTTCAAGCTTCCACTTTCAACAACTCCTCCTGCCACAGGCCGTTGCAGCTTGTTCTCGCCAGCAAGGACGGTGAAGTTCGCAATGGGGATCTCCCATCCGTTCCTGGTGACAACGGTAGGCAAGCCAAAGAAATTTGCATCGACCTTATCATGCGTGAAGTGGAGCTCGAAGTATCCACGATAGTACAAGTCCTGCCACTGAAGCTCGTCGTTCGCATTTTGCAGCCATGTGGAGTAGTTGTTGGCGGTGGCGAGGCTGATGTTCGCGCCGTATGGGCACGGTGAGGTAACAGCGCTACCGGCGAATTCGACACCAATGCTGCCAGCACCCGTGCTCTTGTTGTACTCCTTTTCGCCTAGCCAGACGAGGTCGCTGACCCATGAAGCATGGCTGTCGCCGGCGAGGAAGATGTTGTTGTTAATGTTGTTGCTGTACAAATGGTTCAGGGTGCGGTTCTTGTTCGCTTGGTATCCGTCCCAGGCGTCGTAGTTCACAGGGTTATCGTTGCCATAAGCTGCCGACTGGTTCACGCGTGAGAACACGATCTGGGACCCTATCACTCGCCATGTTGCACCGCGCTTGGCTGACTCTGAAAGCTTCCTGTAGAACCAGTTCTCTTGACGCGAGCCCATGAGTGATCGGCCTGCATCGTTCGAGATTTCGTGAACGTAATCGGTGTTCCAGTACAAGTCGGTGATTGATCGATCGTACTGACGAGTATCGAGCATCGTCAGGTCGACCAGCTTTCCAATGGAGAACGATCGCCAGATACGGAGGTTATCGTCCATGTCGACTTGCCTAATCGGCATCCACTCGAAGTAAGCACGGACGGCGTTCATCTTGCGCTGGTCTACAGCCACGCCTACGCCATCCTTGATGAAGGAGTCCTCTGTGTTGTTCAATTCAGCCTAGAAGAGATCAGTAAGCCTACCCGAAAGTGCAGCTAAGTACAACACGTTACTCACCATGCCGTCACGGTATGTGTTGTCCGCTACCTCGTGATCATCCCACACTGGAATCCAAGGGAACTTCTGGTGACTTTCGACAAGGTCCAAATCGGTACGGTATGTGGCTAGGCGCTTGCGGTAGTCGTACAGAGTAAAGATCTCGCGGTCGGGCAGGGGAATTCGTCCCAGGCTGTTGCCCCAGCCATAGTAGCCGTTCTCATATTCGTAGATATAGTCTCCGAGATGCACGACGTAATCAACCGAGTCCTGTAGTAACGTGTATTAGCGCATGGTAATGACCAGGTCGGTCAGTAAGGCGAACCTTTCGTGCAACATTGCCGTACGCATTGAAGAAACCAAAGGGATAATTTGCGCAGCTGTACACAGCAATGCCGACTTCAGTGATATCGTCGTCTGCGTTTGGTGTTGTCTTCGTTCGTCCAAGTGGACTCTTGTTGTTCGAGTTGCAGACATTGAATTGGTAGTAGTACGTGGTGTATGGCTTCAAGTTCTGGGCTTCAACCTAGGGCGTTATCAGCCAACTGAAGGCCATCCGAGTTTTTACGTAGTACCGTACCTTGACAGTGAAGTCTACATCGGAGCTGGTGTAAACCTTGCCAGAATCCACCGTGCTGGTAAGATTCTGATCCGAGGCGACCTTGTACTCCACGCAAACAGGCGACTTCGAGACGTGAACGTACTTCTCATTGTCGTGATCATACAAGGGAGCGTATCCAGTGACTGTCAAGTTTGACTGTGAGTTGTCGCTCTGCGGCGCAACACGGGTCCAAAGAATGACGCTGTTGGGGTATGGATCACCGGAAGCGACGCCATGAGTAAAGTTCAGGGTCGCTGTATCGTAACTGGATTGAGGATCATTCCTCTTGACAACCCTATGGATCGAAATCCCCAAAGCAGGGTGGTGCTCTGAGGGTGAACGATAGTTCAGGTTCTTCGACCAGCTGGCGCTGGCGATTGACGCCAATGGCAGAAATGGTAGAAACTGGAGCTTCATAGCGCTAATTGACTTCTAGAAAACAGAAGTGTAGTCAGACCAGCCTGCAGAGCAAAGCTACCGGCACTCTGGACCTTTTGTAATCCAACCAGAACCACACAATTTCAAAGCTCCTCGGAGCATCATGGGCTGTTTCCCATTCTGTTTTCTGCATTGACTGCGTCATTTCTGCAGGAACGGGAGCACTGGGGAGCCTTCAAGCGGTAAAATGCCAATCAAAGATCTCGATTGAAGCATGTTGCGATACATTCGACGGTGAGCCGTGCCGATAGAAGTAATACCGGGGTGGCAGCTGCGCAAACGATGTCCCACCGACCCATCAGCGGAGATAGCTCAACCCTGATTTGCTGTTCGTGAAGTCCTGTTCGGCTACTGCTCGAATGCGTATGGTCGTTTCGGGGGTATACGAAACCAAGAAGAACGTGTGCAGCAGGCTTCGGCTTGATTGGTGGATAGGAACGAAGAGCGTTGAACATGGTTCGCAAGGAAAGCTTGACAATGCTTCTGTGCGAAAGAAGAAGGTGCCAAAGGCGAACGGGCACCAAGATGACGAGCTCAACCGAGCCAGCACCGCTTTTAGTTCCTACATTTGTAATGTTTAATGGTGTTGAAAACGCGAGAAGATTAAGGTTCGTTATCGATAGCGATCTGCCAAGCTTACGTCATCCCTAATGCCAGTAGGAGCCCTTCAATGGGCTGGCACCCACATCCTTCATCCTTCAGTGACAACAACGATCATCTCATTGAGTCGCCCTATATTAAATACTTTCAAGCAAATACACGGTCGAACTGATCACTTTGTCACATTGTCGTATTAACAACTAGTCCCAGTGTGTCTAGCGTTGCGACAGAACGCATGAAGATGGCTGACACGCCGCGTTACTCAGCCGTCAGTATGCAATGAGCGAATTAACGACTGTTCAATGAGCAACAGCAGGCACCACGATACAGCTGCATCGCTTGATGACTGTGATACATGAAAAGTAGATAATGGAGGGTACTGTGGTCCTATCTTCTAAGATACTTACTGCGACAGGAGCAGAAAGAACATTTGGCCAACTACTTCCGTATTCGATCAACCAGGCTCCCAGATTCGGTCTTACATCAAAAGAAAATCATCAACACACCTTTACAAAATCCAATTCATCTTCAGAGCACATCACACGACCACTCATACCTCAGCTTAAAAGCGACATGTCATTCCCCAAGATCGCTAGAGATTAATCGCGCGGTACTGAGAAAGATGCTGGTCGAAAATGTGCCAGCAGAACACGTGAAATGGGGCTGGAAGCTTGCATCTCTGCGAAAAATGGCATCTTTTGGGTTGAATGTATTTTTCAGCAACGCCGAAGTGCTATCCGGGTTCAACTTGCTTGTTGGTGCAGATGGTGCATGGAGCAAGACAAGAAGTCTCTTCTCACAAGATCGACCACATCATTCTGGACTCAGCGGATGGAGCATGCAGGTCTCGAACGCCAAGGAAACGGCACCAGAAGCGTATGCCTTCGTCAACTGTGGCAGTGTGTTTGCATATAGTGATAGGAAGGGCCTGTTTGGCCAACAGCTCGGTGACGGAAGCCTCAACGTTTCCTGCTACGGACCGTACCCTGCAGACTTCACCAAACACTGCGGCTTCGATGCGGATTATCTGGAGGTTGCAAACAGTTACGAAGAGATCATGTTCAAGCATGCGCACTGAGCTCAAACCCTTACTGAGGGATGCAAGACAGACATTCTACTGACGCCTGGGGCACCGCGGCCCAGGATCGAACCTTTGATCTTGGGGCATATAAAGGGTTACCACGCTCTGCAACAACGCAGCGTTGGCTCAGCTCACGGTGTCACCATTACGCTAGGTCATGACTTCAGCTTGACCCTGTTCTTTCATTTGTTGCTCTTGCTGTGCACCTAGACTCGTGCAAAGTTTCCTCTCTTCCCAACAGACACCCAACGCCAACCCACCGACATTCACTCAACACACAACGCCTTACTATCTCAACTCCACTCCTATGCCACACCTTACAGTACAACTCCCCTCAATGTTCCGCCCAAATCCTCACTAAAATTAGTTAGTTGGTAGGCAGAGAGGGCATTTGAAGGAGTGAAGGGGTGTGGGCAGAGGGGTGAGGTGAGGTGTGGTGCCTACCTTGCTAAGGGACCGCCCTCGATCTCGTAGGTGACTTTGCCGCAGATTCAGGAACCTGTGCTTTTCGACATATTGATAGTTGCGTGAGTTGTGTATGGAGAGTTGGAGCGTTCAGGTAAAGGTTTTTAGGTGTTGCTGCAGTCAAGTAGTAGGAGGGGGTACTTATACGCCACAACAACCGGCAGATCTATAGCCGAAGAGGCAGTCGTATTGCACTTGCCTACATTCCGAGTGACGGCATGGCCCATCACTCCCAAGCAATCTTCACATACCCCTCAACATCCGCCCACAGCGTCTCCGGCCTCTCCAACGCCGCAAAATGCCCACCCTTATCATGGCTCTTGAAAAACACCAGATCACACGTCTTAGCAGCCCAGGCCTGCGGAATAGGACACAGCTCATACGGGAAGTACGAGTATCCGGTAGGCTTGTTTACTTGGTCCATCTTCTTGTCTTGTCGGTATGTGTAGATGGATGTGGGGAAGCAGTCGGTGAGCCAGTACAGTGTGATGTCAGTAAGGATGGTATTGAGAGAGGGCGTTGTGTTTGGGTCGGACCAGGCAAGAAACTTCTCCTGTGGTCTTGTCAGTAGGTTGTAGGGACACCCAAAAGCTTTTCGACTTACTCCAATCCAAGCAAGCTGAGCAACAGGCGAGCTTGCCATTGCGAACCCAATAGTAGCAGGCTTCGTTCCATGCTCGTGCGCATACGCTCTGCCTTTAACAAAGAACTTCTCCATGCGCTTCAAACCCTTTTCTTCCTGCTCAGTAAGCTTATCATCCTCGCTGGCCTTGTCTTGGATCCCATTGTTGAGCATAAAGTTGAGGTGCATGCCCTTGCACTCATCGTATCTTGCTGCAATCACACGAGAGACCAGACTTCCAATGTCGCCGCCCTGAACAAGGTACCCGCTTGAACCGAATCCGAGGGAAAGCATCAGCTTGTGGATCGTGCGGCCGATGTCGATGGTAGTCCAGTCTTTGTCATGTGGTGGATCTGAGGAAAGAGCATAGCCAGGAAGCGAGGGCACGATGATGTGGTATGGTAAGTCATCCGGCGTGTACTTCTTCTGCAGAAGCTCTAGCAGCGGTACAAACTCAAGAAAAGACCCTGGCCATCCGTGGAGAAAAGCGATAGGGATTGCGTCCGGCTTTGAGGAAAAGAGGGCTGCGAAGTGGATATCGTAGCTATTCCCATCATCGTCCTTGATCTGGGTTCTGAAGTTGGGCAGGGAATTGATGCGATCCTCTTCCTTCCGCCTGTACCATGTCAGAGCAGTAAGTACAGATAGACCACCCTGACATACCAATCGAAACTTTCTTGCCAGTATTGCTTCGCATCTAGCATCCATTTGCGGGTGACTCCAAACTCTCCATCTTCTCGCAGGTTCTCGTATGTCTCTTTCGCAATTGGGCTCAGCTTGAGCAATGTCTTGAAGTCTTGGAGCTTCTGCTCGTTGATATGCAGCTCAAAAGGTGTTGGCTGCTGGCTTGCACCGGCTGGCACGTTGCTAAAGGACTTCGATGATGTCATATTGGCGCTGTGCGATGTAGGTCTGATATGGTGGTTGTGATGAGCTTTCCGGTTGCTCTGAGGTTGTATTTATTTTTCTGTCAGTCATACAGAAGTGGGTGAAGCTTACAAATGCGCAAGTGGTGTTGTGTGTTTGTAATAGTCTACACGCGTGTAATGCAGATGCCTGCTGCTCGATTGGGCAGGTGATCGGCGGTTGACATACAGCAAACGCAGTTGTGCAACACCATCAAACATCGCAATGATGTGACTCACCATGATGAACGTCATGCTATCTCATGTCTTTTTCATCCCCGAAGGTGCGGTCATGCCAGAAAGTGAGTCGCAGATGTCGTCGATGCATCTTCTCTGCGCGGCATATTCATCACCACCATCCCTCTCATGTTTTGGTCTGTCAGCCTGACACTCAATGAACTACTGTTACTGAAAATCGATTGTTCTCCTGGATGACCGTTTCATGGGTGGTGCGACAGGGCTGTGTGCAGTGCGGAGGTCGCTAACCGTACTCTTGGGCATGTGGGGACTGAGAGCGACTAGTGAATTTGTGACAACTATTTCAGCCTTGCCCGTGAATATGCTACATGCCGCTCCTGCATTGCATGTCTAGACATCGATGTCAATGGTGAAGCGCACTTGCCTGACTGAGTAGAACACGTGAGCGCCTCGATAATAGCTGCCTTTATAATCAGTCCGTGCTGAGTCGACAATCGAGATTGTAGGAGACGCGACTCGATGACAGTCCCTTGTGTGGAGCGCCGGTGAGCGCGGCTTGTGCATCATGATCATTGATTGCGGATTCGACGGACTCGAACTAGTCGATGAGGCAAAAGCTAGTGACGACAATGACCAGAACTGCGGAACCATTGTGTTCCAGACTTACAACAAACTCGTTGAAACACGACAGAAGGACAGATAGATCGAAAGCGAGAACTTGGGTATATTGGTAAAAATGTAGAACTGTACAATAGAGCTCACGAGCTGTCGCTCAAGCGAACACCACAAAATCAAATGCGGCCCTCTCTCCACAAGCAAGAGAGCCGTTTATGTACAATCTTCCTGAACGCCTGCCTGTAGATACCGCTTATTTGCTGTGAGTGCTGACGAAGCTGGCCCTCCTGGCCTCGAGAACGGCGTCCTCATGTGTTGGGGGACCCTCGTAGTTGGCCTTACCCCAGACGAAGTACCAGACGGTAGAGACGAGGATGACGGCAGCAAGAACGACGGAAGCGTAGTTCATCGAGGTAGGGGTGACGGGAAGGTAAGTAGGCATGCAGAAGAGGGGTGTCGCAAGGGCAGACCAGGCTGTCACCTATGTTAGCTACTGTAATGTGATCTACAGGAAACTCAACTTACCGATGGCAACAAAGTTGCAAAACAGACCAAGCTTGCCGAGGTAGAATTGGCCCTCAACGACCTGCTTGCGACCGCCGAGCAGAGAGCATATGATAGGTGCAGCGTAGCTGAGTGTCAAGCAAATGACACCAACGCCAGAGAAAGCGTTGAAAGCGGCTGCAGCACCGAAGTAGATGAGACCGAGCGCAAGCTGAACAACCATGCTCATCATCATAGCGTTGACGGGTACATCGAACTTGGTATTAACGACCCTCCACATCTTGTAACCAGGGATACCACCATCACGAGCGAAGGCGTAGATGGCGCGGGACGAGGCAGTCGTGCAGCCGATACCGCAGAACAGGCCGAGGACCATGAGCGGGAGCAGCAGGCCGATGGCACCGCCTGAAGAGCCCACGGCGTCCACAATGATGGCAGGGGTTGGCTGACCGGACAGGAGTCCAGCGAGGTAAGCCTGGTCGGGCAAGACGAAAACGAGGGGAATGAGGAAGATGAGACCGCAGATAGTGTTTAGGACAATGGTGCCAACCATAGCCTTGGGAACCTGGGTCGCAGGGTGACGAACCTCTTCGCACATACTATAGAATAGTCAGCACGTGGACAATTACCAGTTTGAAATTACCATGTCTCTTTGAAGCATGTGTCGCAATGGGAATGAAAAGTCGCTTGGGTAGCACGACGAAGTTGCTGTGGGAAGGCTGCTTTGGAGAATTGCATGGGGTGAAGTGCTTGGGCAAGAACTGCGTGTCGCTCTGGCAGAAGTAAAGGGCATGCTCACGAGACAATCATTCCGGTCGAGGAGGTTGCGTAGGCTGCGTGGAGAAGTCCGACCATGAACGACCATCCGGGAACCCATCCAGAGCTAGAGGTGTCGAGGGTGGTGAAGACGTAATCGGCGCTGTGGCGTCCGTTTTTCGCAATGGCAAGCACGCACACGACAATGGCGATGACACCGGCAAAAGTCCAGAAAATGGCAAAGGTCTACGCTTGGTAAGTAACGCATTTATACGAGTCTGGAGGGAATCTCACATCGAGCCATGGGAGCCACTTGTTCGAAGTGACACAAACGATGTTACACAAAAGTGTGACACCAAGGAAGATCAGGTAGACCTGCCATGTTGTGCCTGCGAAGATGCCGTTTCCTTCTGCATCGGTGAACACATTGATACATGCCACGTAGAAGAGAGCAGTAGCGAAGTTGACGGAAAGAGTAATCGTTATGTTGCCGACGACGAAGCACCAACCACAAATCCATGAGGCGATCTTTCGGTAAGAAGGAGCCGCCAACATGAAAGTCTGGTAGTAGACACCACCGCTGGTAGGGTAGACACTGGTGATTTCTCCTAGCGATGCTGCAACGCAGAGGATAATCAGAGATACCGCAAGCCATCCCCAGATAATGGTAACGGGACCACCGTTGACGACCGGGTAGTAGAGCGTAGTGGCCAATCCGTAGGGGATAGAGGCCAGAACGAAGGACATGAAAGCAACCTGGAGAGTCGATCTTGAGCGTACAAGTTCGGCCTTGTAGCCCATGGCCGCCAGAAGATCGTCGGAATCGTTCAGAGCACCCTCAGAAGGGGCCTTGCCAAGGCTAACCTTCCTCCCCTTCTCAGAAGTGCGAGGAATGACATCGTTCTCGGCGGCATACGCATCTGACTGCGTACCGTACGCGTGGGTGGTACTGGCCATGGTGAGCGGTGTGGTGGAGTTGTCCTGAGGCTGGCCGGGGAGTGAAGGGGTCCTCTGTGTTGTCGTGAAAAGCTTTGCGACATCCCGAACGGGGCCCGCGCGAGCTTTGAAGGGCTGTAGATGGACGTCAGGCCGCGCCTGGTCCAGCTCCCTGCTAGCCTGGTGTGGGCAAGCTGTGTTAGCACGCCCACGCGAATCTCACTTGGGAGCCAGCGCCCGCCCCTTGGCGCGTGTCGGCAGTGGGTTGAGCCTGGTTGCTGCTGGGATGGTGCGCACTGGTGGCACCGAAAACACCACCGAGCCGGGGCGGAAGGTCAGCCGCAGCTACCCAGTCGATTTGCCTGCAAGGCTTCTGGAAGTGGGACAGAAGACGTCAAATTTTCCTGCCGTCCATGCCGGGGTTCATCTCCTGTCCAGGCGACACCAGGGCCAGCAATTTGCATTGCCCACAACTCGAGCGAACCGTGCGCGGCGATGAAGATCTGAACATCGAATGGAAGAAAGGCCTCAACGGAGAGGTGGAGTGGTCCTGGGACGTCGACGGCTGGTCGCTATCTACTTCGTATCTTACCATGCTTACCTGCAGCCAATGGACATTGCCGAACTGGCTGACCCGGCGTGCTGGCGTTGTTTGGGGGCTTGCAAGCTCAGTTTAAATCGTCGCAAAGATCCTGCCTGGTGGTCGTGTGCATCAGGGTCTCGAGATAACACGTGATAGGCTGCGATTGACGAGAGATCGTGGTGAGTGCAGCTAGGCAAGAAAAGGGGAATTGTTTGAAGATACGCTGCAAGATGTGCACTGTGGGTGCTTTGTTCGATGTTTCTCAACACTTTGTTCTTTCCTTGACCATCTAAATGTCTGACTTCGGAAAGCACACTGCGCACTCCTTACAGTTGTCGAAGGAAATCGAGCTCCACAGAGGACGGTTAGCTGCGGAGCAGTACCAAAGCTATAGAAATTAGCTAAAGTCCACACTACGAATACGAAAGTTCACGATTCCCAGTTCAATTGTCTAATTCGATACTCCACATGCTACGTCATCAGCATGCATTTCGAGGTTGTAGCACTGGAGAAACAACACCAGCCTCTCTTTGAGACACTTGACCTTCCACCCAACACGACCTACAGCCTCACTTCATATCAAACAACCTCCACACGCGACGAACTGCACGCCCGCATTCGCAATGCGGATATTGTTGTTGTTACGACAGTGAAGCTCGATGCTGAAACGCTGAGCCACAATGTCACACCGCGATTGCGTTACGTTATTGTCTCCGCAACTGGCACGGACTGCGTAGACCTCCAGTCTGCGAAGGCCCGAGCCATCCGTGTATGCAACTGTCCAGGGGCAAATCTGGAGGCAGTGTCTGAGCACGCGATAAGCCTCTACTTTGCAGCGCGACGCAGGACCGTTTTACTAGATCAGGTTACGCGTCGTCAGCCCAGTGAATGGAAGCAGAGGGGCAGTGTCAACACGTATCTGCGACTACCCGATGGCAAGCCCCCGTTGACATGTGGAGATGAAGTCCTAGGAATTGTGGGCTATGGAGGCCTTGGTGCGTGCTGCTCGCCCACGACGGAACGAGGACTGACCGGACGTTTAGGAAAGCGTATTGCGGCCGTGGGACGGGCCCTGGGGATGAAGGTGCTCGTGGCTGATCGTAAACCGTCCTCCAACCCCTCACCGGGAGATGCACTCCCAGCGCCGAATGCGGAAGATGGCCGTGTGCCGTTTGACGACGTCCTTCGACAAGCTACAGTTATCGTACTGTCGCTACCGCGAAACCCACAAACGCTGAACCTGTTATCCGCGGCCGAATTCGAGAAGATGCACCCATATGCACTGTTGATCAACATTGCCAGAGGCGGCATCGTCGATGAGGCAGCTGTCGTGAAGGCCTTGAGAGAGAAGCGCATTGCCGGCTATGCTACCGATGTATACCAAGTCGAGCCTGTTGGAGGACCAGAGGACACACCTCTTCTTGCGGAAGATGTAAAGGATTTGAACATCACCTTGAGCCCACATCTGGCTTGGCTTTCACAGAGGACGATCAAGAACTTGGGTGAGATCTTGAAGGCCACCACAGAGGCGGCACTCAAAGGCGAGTACATCAACGTTGTCGCTTGAACACAGTCAGAAGGTAATGCTGTTGACTGTGTGAGAGATGTAGGCGTCGATTAGTGGCCATGAGGGTCGAGGTATGCATGTGCTGTGCATGAAACACAGGCGTTCAAGGCCCAGAACTGGTTTGATAGGATGCACTTTTATGTTTGCTTGCGCAAAACGGTTGAGATGGAAATACGAGTTTAGAATGGAGGTGAGGTCACGGCGAGGCTGCCACGTGCTCTCGCCTGCTCCTTCCTTTTCTCAAACCGCGGCCTCAAGCTCGCAGCTACCCTGCACCTTCTCAATCGCGCTCATGTACCTGACACAATACATTGTCATTTTCTCGAATTCTCCCTCTCAATCAACCCAGCAGAGGTTCCGCTGACCGCTTTCTCTCGCCAGCAACAGCGCTGCACTCAGCCAGGGCACACCTTCCCTCCCTGGCTTTACCAACAAACATTCGGCAGCCTTCCAGTGGCATGGTCTGCACTTCTGACAGACGCACCTCTGACGATCTCTCAGGAACGGGTGCGGCACGGGCAAGAACCCCACACTTTGCAAGCTTGACATGACGTACCGCCATGTGTGCCCAGCAACCGTCAAGCAAACAAGCGTCTCCGCGCTCAAGGCGCCACTACTCCCTCAGTACCCAGCCCTTTGCTTTGCGATAGTCGTTATCTGCACTTTCCGAATTTCCGAGATGGTACCTTGGCTGCAGGCAAGGCCGGACCACAGCGCCACCTGGGCATGTCTGGTCAAGTCGCACAACCACAGGAAGATCCCCCAGTAATTCGACACCGGGCCCGGCTCAGTGCTCACATACCAACATGCTGGGTTACTCTACAGTTACCTGAGACGCACGGTGAACACCATAACAGTAGCCCAGTATCTTATTTGCTGGATGCGGAGCTGTGGGCAGACCTACGAGCAGATACTCGCAACCTTTCCGGCGGCATTAGAAGCTCTACTGTCATACATCGTGCCCAATGGTTTGATGGACTCGTGCCTGTCGAAAGACGGGCAGAAGGCGATGCACCGACGGTACCTCTGCTCGAGAGTACAGTAGTGAAGGCACAACGAGACGATCAAATGGAGAATGGCATGAGGTCGAATGGAGAGGAGGCTGAGGAGAGCAAGAGGGCAGACGAGGTTGACAGCCCCAGGCTCAGCGATAGACATACGCCGCAACGGGTGTGCGACAAGACTGTAGCACCATTCTGAAGCTGCGTTGAGAGCAAGGTACTTAGGCTTGAACAGTACTAAGTGTTCTAAACATGACCTAACAGCCACTGTCTTCCTCGACCGTCACTGTAATAATTCGCAGATACGGCGATGGCCGGTGGTCTGATGCCCAGCAGCTTCGAATCCTGAAGGTGTTCTTCTGGGACGTCAGTAGCTATCACGAGTGGGGCTCGATTGAGGTGTTCCTCGATGATTCGATGAGGCTTTGAGCTGAGTCACTGCGATCAGGCTGCGCGAACTACCCACACTGTCCTTGGTCTGCCTCGTGTAGTTTTGCAGTGTTATAGACAGCCTACAATGTAGTTGCATACCGGTGCAAAGGCTAAGCGAGGTTCTCTTGTCAAGCCACAACAGCGAACTCAGTGTTGTGCGTGCACGTGGTGAAGTGACCGGTCTGGCAGGTGGGACAAAGTAAATGCACTATCCCCTTTCTGGCAAGGCAGGCATGACGTAGCGAGGCGGAACCTGGCAGCAGCCACCAGAAGGTTCGGTGGAACTGCGGAAGGCACCATAACGTTCAAGAACACTCGCGATGCGGCTGGCTTTCACTGGGCATTTTTCGAAACAGAGCCTTGCAAGTATATAACAATCGAGTACCTCCGAGTCTTTGTTCTCATCAGAACTCACAACACATTCGACCAACACCCACAGCTCATAGCTCATCTGCATACCTGAATACAGGTCACACCACACGATACCCACTGGCTTCTACGCCATACACACAAGGCTATAGTCACACACCACAATGACTTCATTCGACGCCTACACCGACCGCGCCGCTAAGGCTCTGGCAGACAGCTTCGAGCTGGCCAAGGACTATGCGCACTCACAACTCACACCTCTACATCTCGCCGTCTCACTGATAGATCCATCCAAGGACCAGGCGAACCAGGTCGACATCCCTCCACCGCCGCTGTTCAAGCAGGTCCTGGAACGCGCAAATGGCGACGCACAGCTCTTCGAACGCGCTCTCAAGAAGGCTCTGGTACGGTTACCGAGCCAGGACCCTCCGCCAGAGCGCACGTCGCCGTCCCCCAAGATGGCTGAAGTACTCCGCAACGCAGAAGACCTCAGCCGAACGCAGAAGGACAGCTACATCGCCGTCGACCACCTCATCCAGTCGCTCTGCAAAGACGCCCAAATCCAGCGATGTCTCGCCGACGCAAACGTACCGAACGCGAAGCAGATCGACAACGCGATCCAGGCGCTGCGAGGCACCAAGCGGGTCGACTCGAAGACGGCTGATGCCGAGGAGGAGAACGAGAATCTGAAGAAGTTCACAATCGACATGACTGCCATGGCACGGGAAGGAAAGATTGATCCTGTCATTGGTCGTGAAGAGGAGATTCGACGAGTCATCCGCATTCTGTCGCGACGAACAAAGAACAACCCCGTCCTTATCGGAGAGCCTGGTGTCGGCAAGACCACAGTCGTTGAGGGTCTTGCCCGCCGAATCGTCGATGCAGATGTCCCTGCCAACCTGGCAGCCTGCAAGCTGCTCTCCCTGGATGTCGGTGCTCTTGTTGCTGGCAGCAAGTACCGCGGAGAGTTCGAAGAACGCATGAAGGGTGTCCTCAAGGAGATTGAGGAGTCTAAGGAGATGATAGTATTGTTCGTGGACGAAATCCATCTGCTCATGGGCGCCGGTTCTTCTGGAGAGGGTGGCATGGACGCGGCCAACTTGCTCAAGCCCATGCTCGCCCGTGGTCAGCTGCACTGCATTGGTGCAACTACACTCGCCGAATACCGAAAGTACATTGAGAAGGATCAGGCTTTCGAGCGTCGTTTCCAGCAGGTCCTGGTCAAGGAGCCATCGATCCCTGAGACCATCTCGATTCTGCGTGGTTTGAAGGAAAAGTACGAAACTCACCACGGTGTCACCATCATGGACGGTGCCATCGTCGCTGCCGCTACTCTTGCCGCTCGCTACTTAACACAGCGTCGCCTCCCCGATTCTGCAGTCGATCTCGTCGATGAGGCTGCCGCAGCTGTTCGTGTCACCCGAGAGTCGCAACCGGAAGCTCTTGACAACCTTGAGCGTCGCCACCGTCAACTACAGATCGAGATCCACGCTCTCGCCCGCGAGAAGGACGAGGCCTCGATACAGCGCCTCAAGGATGCTCGTGCAGAAGCCGCCAACATTGAGGAAGATCTTAAGCCACTTCGCGACATGTACGAGCGTGAGAAGGGCCGCAGCCGAGAGATTCAGGACCAGAAGGTCAAGCTCGACGGTCTCAAGAACAAGCTTGCTGAGGCCGAGCGTATGCGCGACATCCAGACCGCTTCAGATTTGAAGTACTACGCCATTCCGGATGTCGAGACTCGCATCGCAGAGCTGGAGAAGCAGAAGGCTCAGGCAGATGCCGAAATGTGGGCACACCAGGCTGGGGACGGCCAGGCTCTGCTTAGCGATTCTGTCGGTCCTGACCAGATCAACGAGATTGTCGCTCGATGGACAGGTATCCCCGTCACTCGACTGAAGACAACCGAGAAGGAGAAGCTGCTCAACATGGAGCGCCACCTCAATTCCACTGTTGTTGGACAGAAGGAGGCTGTTGTTGCTGTCTCTAACGCTATTCGCCTGCAGCGCTCAGGTCTTGCCAACCCCAACCAGCCACCCAGCTTCCTCTTCTGCGGTCCTTCTGGTACCGGTAAGACACTGCTCACTAAGGCTCTGGCTGAGTTCCTGTTCGACGACGCCAAGGCCATGATCCGATTCGATATGTCGGAGTACCAAGAGCGACACTCCCTTAGCCGTATGATTGGTGCACCTCCCGGCTATGTCGGTCACGATGCTGGCGGTCAGCTCACTGAGTCTCTTCGCCGGAAGCCCTTCTCCATCCTTCTCTTCGACGAAGTTGAGAAGGCCGCGAAGGAAGTCCTGACTGTGCTCCTGCAGCTTATGGACGACGGCCGCATCACCGACGGCCAGGGCCGCATTGTCGACGCAAAGAACTGCATCGTCGTCATGACCTCCAACTTGGGCGCCGAGCACCTTGCCCGCCCCAACGCGCCGGATGGCAGGATCGACCCCACTACCAAGGAGATGGTTATGGGCGCCCTGCGCAACTGGTTCCTCCCCGAGTTCCTCAACCGTATCTCCAGCATCGTCATCTTCAACCGTCTTACTAAGAAGGAGATTCGCAGGATCGTCGATGTACGACTTGGAGAGATTCAGAAGCGACTTACTGCCAACGGGCGGAACGTTCGCATCGAGATGTCACCAGAGGTCCGCGATTACCTTGGTTCCGCTGGGTACTCGCCTGCCTATGGTGCTCGACCGCTGGCCCGTCTCATCGAGAAGGAGGTGCTCAACCGTCTTGCAGTGCTCATCTTGCGTGGCGCTGTCAAGGATGGCGAGGTCGCGCGTGTGGAGTTGGATGATGGACACATTGTTGTTCTTCCCAACCACACTGATTCTGAAGAGGACTCGGAGATGTACGATGAGTCTGATGCAGTCGCTGAGTTGGAAGATGAGGAGGGTGGTATGGATCTTTACGACTAGGAGATTAGACGATCGACTAATGGAGCAGATGAGTAGAGGGAGGAGACGTTTGATGATTGATGATAAGCATAGGTGTTATGGCGTTTGGGATGAATGCATGGGATAGACATGCATTGATTGATTTATGAGACACGATTTACGGATAGCGCAAAAGGTACATTTCCGCACTGGTCGATCGCCCTTTGTACATAGTCAATATGAAACCTCAAAACAACCCTCGATGTTCTCTGAGTAATGTATGAATACTTCGTGCCCCACCCTATAAGCCTAGCCAATATCTTCAACTACGCACCACGAAGTTGTTGAACTTCAAAAACAAGCGGAAGCTGAACCATGTTGTTTGTGGGAAAGGATCTTTCTGCGTCTCGAAAGCACTTGTTTTTGTAGTTCTTGCCTCCTCTATCTCAACACTGTTACATTGCGAAAACACACACACAATTTGAACGGCCTGTTCAGATACGTACAAGCCAATCGCACTGGAAAGAATACCGAAACTGCTTTGTGGTCTTCCCATGATCTCTTGAACAAGGACCTTCAAAGTGTATCTGGGAGATGTTATGGATGTGCGACTGGCGAGATTGGATATCTTGGAACCATTGACTCATAAACTTCTATACACCCCGGAAATGTGTCTGCCCTCAGAAACTCAGAACGGATGCATCTTCCTCGCGCCAGCTGATCTATTTCCTCATCGTTTCTTACAAGATTGATCACCTGTGTATCGAATCTGAAACGATTGTTCTCATGTGTTTGTCGTTAAGTCCAAAGCCACAGTTGATATGCATATGCTTGAGGTTGTTTGCTCAACGGCAGTGAAAGAGTGGACCTTTCTTGAGCTTCAGAGAATGTTCTGAAACTCTAAGAGCCCATTGTCATGGCTTGACTTCGCTGTTTGCGCTATCTACACCACGCGTCGAATGATCATGCTATCAAAGGCTTCAATAACCTGATCTTATGGTCCGACTTTTGCTTTCTCCAAAATGTGCTGGCCATCACCTCATGTTTGCCCTTCGCCTGGTCTGAAAAGAAGTGAGTAACCACCCATGTTGTCGAGAGGAAGAGCGGAACGCATTCGAACCCATCGTGTAAAGTATTCGGCCGTTTCATGCATCGGATTGTCTATAATGGGACGTTTTCTCAAACGGCGACATGGTTGTGCCCCATGTAAGATAGCAATTCGATGATCGTATGCTTTTCATCGTATCCAACCGTACAACTTCATGACTCTCATGAACCACGCTCAGGGCTCCAGAACGCTATCTCGCCGAGATCTCAACTTCCTCTTGGGCTTTTAGCCCTCCTTCTCGGACTCGCCTTCAGCATCGATATCCCCAAAATCAATGACCTCCCCAGCATCAGCAGCATCGCCAGTATCGAAGTGTACGCGCTTTGTATCACCCTGTTCATCACCGCCCACAGCCTCACGAGCCCGCTTCTCGTCCCTGGCCTCGTCTACGCCCGTCTTCATCTTCCTCATCGCCATCTTCCATCCCCTTCCTCCCGCTCTTCTGCATCCACGCCAGCTCGCGGTAACATGGCAGTCCATGCTTAACATGCTCGTGGTACCTGCACCACGCACCTTCATACTTCTCTTCGATCTTCAGGGTCAACTTCCTCCCCACCATGCGCAAGCTGGCGCACATGACGTCGAAGAACAGCTCTCTTGGCCACACATCCGGTCGCTTGACGATGTCGTTTTCCATCTTCCTCCCACGCAGCGCCATAGCATCCGCCCACAGCAGCCTAGCGCCACATCCCCGACTAGTGTGAGTGTACAGCTCGCGCAGTCGCTCAGGGCTGAAATCAGTCGCACCGCGATCCATGTCCGGATCCTGCACATCTAAGCGGAATTCGCAGACGTCTTTCTTGAACCCTTTCTTCTTTTCCGCAAATATCTTCTCCAGCGCCACGTTCTTCCTCCACATATAGTCCCACACGTCCTTGCTCTTGTGAGTGCGCTTATTCGCCTTCTGAAGTGCACGGATCCATGTGTCGGCAATCAGGTCGCAGAAGTGCCAGAGCTGGGTCTCGTAGCATTGGACGTAGAGTTGCGTCAGGACGCTGTTGGTGTATGGTTTAACCACCCCAGTGCCGCCGGGAGCAAACATGTCAGGGAGATCCACTTGGATCTTAGACGAAGACTGGAGCGTGTTTAGGATGTCGTAGACGTCTTGAGAGACGGGACCAGTATAGCGGGGAGGAGGTAGGCCAGAGCCTTGGATGGTGTCAGGCGAGTTGTAGCGTTCGGGCGGGCGCATGCTGAGAATGGTAGCTGCGGCTGTCAGTTACAATCGTGCGCTGGCTACAGTTGATACTTACGTGGCGAGCTGACCATCTGCACATCTTCCTCGTCTTCCGTCTTGCCTATAGTAGCAGAAGACGTGATGAGGTTGTCCATCTCACTCCCAAAAACCATGTCAGGTGCGTGGGCCTTCGTCCTCTGCCTTGCGCCACGTCTCCTGCCCTGCTCATACGTGCCTAGTAACGTGTTGTCTTCGGCATCCTCTTTCTCTGAAGCATCATCTGAAGGTGGTGCACTCAGAGGAAACCGGTACGCGGAAACGGGCGGCAGTGTGCCCGCTTGAGCGCTCGGCTTGAAGGTCAGCCTGAGCTTGAGCTTTGGCGTTGCTGCCGTTGCTGGTGTTGGCGCTGGCGTGGCGGACTGCGCCTTAGGTATTCGTCCAGGCTTGCGGCCAGGCCGCCCGGACGCAACGACCTTCTGTCTGTTGGGTGCCATTGCGGTAGCACTTGTCTGAGTGCGTATGTAATGATACCAATGTCTGTCGAGACCGAAGCTTTGTCAATAAGCAGCTGCAGCTGTAGTGGTGAAGTCAGGTCAAGTTGGATCAAAGGCCTTTTTAAGAGCTTGGGCCGAATTCATCTGCAGTGAAGGTGAAGGGCACGGCTAGGCTACGCTCATCAGCCCCATAACAGGGCAGCGAGCAAACAGTCGGCGCGAGTGCAGCTGCAACTAGGCCCCTCGCGCATGCGTTTGATATAACATAATATACCGTGTGAACGTAGATGTGCCTTCATGAAATCATTCTGGTAATGCTGTCGAATTTGCTGTGGATAGGTTCATGCGTAAAAACATGGTGTCATGACAGCCTGTGAAACGACTCCGACCCAAAATGAATTTGACTGAGCGTTTGAAAAGGAAGTCTAAGGGAAGCACGCAGTTGCCTTCCGGACCGTGGCAGGAGAAAAGAGCATGGAAAGTAGCTTCTAGTGATATCTCAACACCGCGTACCCCGGAAGAAGTCACGACTCTGTCCCTTCTTGACGCGTGAAATTATATGCGACTTGCTCTCGGACGGTCCTTTCTTTCAAAATGAGCGGCAGGGGGTGGAGATGCAACGTGAAGCAGTCCGCTTGGTCATGAATGTAGCGCTCGTATTCCGCCTCTCTTTCCAGCATAAAGGACAGCTCGAACTTCTTTATCACCATCGCGATGACCATACGTAGCTGCATCATTGCCAAAGGCTTCCCAGCGCAATTGTAGGCGCCATAGGAGAACGGAACAAATGCATCTTTGCGCAGAATGAGTTCGGGCCGGGAAGTCCAGCGCTCAGGTATGAATTCAGTTGGTCGAACGAATACTCGAGAATCTGCAGAGGTCAGTATGCGTGTGTGGTCCAATAGAGGGTGATAATACCTCGATGAAGCGCATAAGTGGGAGTTGATACGATCATATCCCCAGGGACGTAGCGGCCAGCGATGGTGGCGCCGTCTGGCGGCGTTACACGCTGGAGGCCGCCAGGTACTGGCGGATAGAGCCTCAATGTTTCGTTGATTAAACTCAACAAGCAAGATTGGCTTAATAGATGTCGATCCTCAATCACATTCTCGTGAACCGGGAGATCTGCTAGCTCCTCATAAAGCTTCTTCTGATACTCTGGGTATTGACAGAGAAGGTAGCAGACGTTCGAAACGGTGATTGCGTTGGTATCAGCGCCTGCTATGATAGCCAGCTGAGCTTCGTGAATGCCATCAACATCGAATGTGTCCGATTGTGACAAATACGTGTACAGGTCGGGCGATGTGTCTTTCATCTTCTGGAGTCAGTGATATTTGTCAGGGGAAGAGTGACTGACCTGCTCTCTATTCTTCAAAGCATTCGCGTACCATCGTCGCTTACGGGAAGATCTCTCACGTACCTCATTTCTCTTTGCTACAGCGCTAGCATACCATTGCATCCAATAGAGAATACGCGATGCGACCGTGGGTATGCTTCTGAGCAAGTGGAACATCCACATGTTCAATATGACAAAGCCGACACTTTGTTGATATGCAAGAAACTCTCCGATGATTGGGTTTCGCTCCCCTGTTGTCAACGTGTTGAAGGATTCGCCGAATGTCAAATCTGACACTACATCGAAGAAAAGGTCCATGAAAAGTTTGCTGACGTCGACAGGTGCGCTGGATGCACCATCGGTGGAGAAGATGCCCATAAGGATCTTGTAGTGCTTCACGATACGCGGTGAGTATTCCTGTAGGGCTAATAAAATGCGTCAGTGTATGCGGCTGACAGCACGTTCGGAGCTACTAGCCTTTGGTCTGGAATGCCTTGTCCCAGTACCGGCGCTGATGTTTATGCTGGTTGGGGTCCCGGGTGAACTGCAGGCTGTGCGCAGGATGAATTTGTTCATAGAACTCGCCTTTGCGGATCCTGTTCCTTGGCCCATGAATGTCGTTGATCGCATCCGGGTGACATATCGATAGCTCCCTCGGTTCTGCAAACCTGTCAGCAATTGATGGGCTATCGGTAGCTCATGACCGTACTGATGCGCACGAAGTCGCCATAACGGTCGTGAATGTTTCGTAGCTTGAAGTAGAACCTCAGATCTGGCCATTGCTCTCGGAAAACCCAGAAGGAGGAGACGCGTGCAGCAAGAGGACCAGGGAAGGTCCTTAAAGGATGGAACAGGAGGCGATATGTGACTAGAGAAGTACAAAGACCGCCAACCAGAGCAAGGCTGGCCTTGCAGGTTCCAACAATGCACTGTACGATAGAGTAACTCGTGTCGAGCGCGAAGGCTGCGAAGACCGATGTACATAGTAAGCTATAGGCCAACACGACCGCAGGAGCACGTCGATCCCATTCACCTCTGCAAAACAGCAGTAAATGTAGAAAGATGCCGCAGATGAAAGCGATAGCTTGCAAGTCGAATGCCATTTAGTCTAATTGGTGCGTTGGAAGTGGGATGTTGACACAGGATATCCGTGGCTGCCTTGGACTGTCGACCCCAGGCTATATGTAAACACTCTTACATGCCGTCGCACAAAATCATGCGGGTTAGCTCTCCTTGGCTTTGAGATCAGGCATCGCTTTTTGAACCTTTCGCATTCGAGTTTCGCGTTTCGCGCTGGAATAGGCTTAGTGGCCTCTGCACGCTCAGGCATGGCGCGTCACTGGTGAAGAGGCGGAGCGCTGCCGGCAACCCAGAGCGACAAAAGAGTGTCAACATGTGCATCCTTGAACAGATCGAGTGTGGTTAATGATAAATACCGGGAGCACACTAGCTCGATGGTGAGGTCTGAAGAGTAGAAGGGCGTTGCGGACGCGTCAAACTAGAGCCAATGTGTGGCATAATTGATCACGTGGCCGTAATACAGTCATCGACATTGCTTAGATCCAACCTTGGATGACAACGGCCCGCGGACTTCATGCATTACACATGGGAGGACCCGCCGCCTACAACACTATATAAAACTGCCTTCTTAGCGTTTTCAACCCACTGAAAACTAAACAATCAATTAAACAAAGTGCGCCTCCACAGCCATGTTAAATCAAACAAACAAAGTACAACACCATGAAAGTTGTCAAATAAACAAAACTGGGGTCTCAAATTTTGTTTGTTTTGTTTGTGGACAACTCTGTTCTTAGCGCTCAATCGTCTTTCCTTCCCTTACGCGCAGCAGTATTGTGTCGCAGGCGGTAGTGTATAGCCATAAAGAACGAAAACACTTCCGATTAGCGCTCCGAAGGTACACGGCACATACAGCTTCTTGTGCGAATCTGCCAGGACAACATTTCACTGCTCGAAACCTGGTAGACGATTTGAGAATCTGTGTTCTCAATATCCTGCTCTATGCAGCAGATGCAGGTCGCTTGTAGCGCCCCGGGTAAAGTTGCACGTTGTTGTCTGCTTACACATCCATAAGGCATAGAGATCAGACATCTGATCTTCCTCCTTCTCTGTGCTGTATAATTGCTGCGGGTCAGTATCTAGGTATGCTGTCTTGCAAGCTCCGGACAAATGATGCTACCATGCGTTGCGTCATGCAAAGTCCCCGCCACTAATGCCGCACGACCCCTCAAGATGCACAGGCAATGAGTACATAAAGGTACTGGCATGTACTAACCTATGTATTTTACTCATGCCTCGATCTAGCAAACAAAGCTCGATATAACTGCAAAACACATCATGACAGACCAAAAGCGGATCGGACTCATCGGGCTCTCAGCCAAAGGGTGAGTGCATACACAATGTCCCTCACCAGATACTGATCAGGATTTCAGCTCATGGGCGTCCCGGTCTCACCTGCCGTATCTGCAGCAAACATCGCTCTACAAGATTACAGCTCTTCAAAACAGCTCCAAGGCATCCGCTCAGGCCGCCGCAAAAGAGTTCTTCTTGGACGACGTTGCAACTTACGCTGATCCCTCTGCAATCGCATCCGATCCGAATGTCGACATCGTAGCTGTCAGCGTCAACGTTCCTGAGCACTACGCTCTCACCAAGCCTGCTCTTGAGGCTGGCAAGGATGTGTTCGTCGAATGGCCGCTGGCTCGCAACCTTGCTGAAGCCGAAGAGCTTACGCAGTTAGCGAAAGACAAGGGTGTCAGGACGATGATTGGCCTGCAAGCACGCCAGAACCCATCAGTTGTGAAGGCCAAAGAAATTGTAGAGTCGGGGAAGCTTGGCAAGATTCTAACCACCACCATGTTTGGACATGGCATGATATTTGGTCCTACAATTCATGAAGGCTTCTTATACGGCCTACCCATCGAGGCGGGCGCAAACCTGCTCACTATTCCATTCGGCCATGCTGTGGACGCATTGTGTTACGTTCTTGGCGAGATCAAAGACATCTCAGCTACTCTTGCAAACCTCCTTCCCAAGCTCGACTTAGTTGGCAAGGACGGCAAGCCTGCAGGCAAGGTCAAGAAGACAGCACACGATCATGTCAGTATCACAGGACAGCTTGAGAACGGCGGTGGTGTCGTTAATGTGACCTACGCTGGTGGTCTTTCGCGCAGCAATCGAGACTTTTACTGGGAGATCATCGGTACGGAAGGCACCCTGGTGCTAGAGGGACCGACGATGGGCGGACACGTTCAAATGTACCAGCCCACAATCAAGCTTGCGAGATCTGATCCACAAGTGGCCTTGTATGGCGCAACATCAGACGCAAAGCAAGAACTGGAGGCTGTCGAGGTCGAGAAGGCGTCCGAGATGTCGTTCAACGTGGGCAGAGCATGGGATGCCTGGGCCGGTGTCGGGCTGGACAAAGGTCATCACGTGACAACGTTCGAGAACGCCCTTTTAAGGCACAAGATGATCGATGCCATATATCGAAGTGCAGAAAAGGGCACAAGGGAAAACTACGTGTAGGCTGCAGAGACGTGTGAGTTAACAATCGACGTTGATGAGGCTCTTCGATGGTCCGAATGCCGTCAATCGCACTAGCCTGTTCCAATATTAGCGCCTTCCTCACTTTTCTGTTACGTTATGAGCATCCTTCCCGCTGGCTTTGTGATGTCAGAAAGCTGCGCGCAATGCTTTCCGACAACCTCTTTGAGGCCCCAGAGTCTTGCGGCTGAGCAGCTGAGCAGCGATGTCGTCATTTTATCCAGAAGTTTGCACTTCACACTATCAACTCCACGATGTCTTTGGTAAAAACCCAGAGGCTTGGTGAAGCTTGGAGGACGAAGCTTTCGACAGTTAACCTTCCGATATCCACTTTCTCCAGGCCAACAACCTCAGACGTATCCACTTGCTCCGCGGGGCATTGAGTCTCCACAGGGTCTTTGTGAACCTTCCTCGACTTTGTTCTCCACGCTTCGTTCCGACCCTGGAGGAGCTTAGGACTGCCAAACATGTCGAATCAAGAGGTAGAACATCCGGAGTCTCTGGCCCAAACATCGCGGTCCACAACCCCGCAATTATCCAAGGAAGAGGCGGATGTTGAAGCACAGCTGCCAGCACGACAGGATGAACCTGTAACCGGAGAGAAACTCGCGCCAGCAGCTACCAACAAGACCATTGACTTTGTACCAAACGATCCAGAGAACCCCTTCAACTGGCCCATCGCGAAGAAGTACCGAATATGCATTCTCGCATGTGCCATGACCTTCTTCGTTCAGATCAATGGAACGATGATGACAAGTGCAGCTGAGCAAATCAACGAAAACTTCCATGTCAGCGATGAAGTATTCCCACACTCATACTGGCCCGTGTTGAGTTGGAACCTAGGCGGTGCCGCCGCGCCACTCGTTGGGTTACCCTTGATGGAGAACTTTGGTGTACGATGGACATACTTGGGCATCTATGCTGTGTTGATCATCTTCATCATACCACAAGCTGTAGCCCAAAACTTCGCTACTCTAATCATCGTTCGAATCATTACTGGATCTTGCACAGCAACACTAGCGAACATCACCTCTGGCATTGTAAGCGACATCTGGTACGCAGGCCTAATGAAGAGCTTCTTCACATCAATGTACATCTTCGCGCTCCTCTCTGGCCTAAGCATAGGACCCGTGTTCGGCAGCCTCGTCGTCCAATACACCACCTGGCGCTGGTCCGTCCCCTTTATCCACTCACTCATTTCACCTTACTGACACCACCCAGGATCTTCATCGGTCAAATAATCTTCTACTCCGCTCTGCTCCCCATCCTCTTCCTCGCCCTTTCCGAAGTCCGCCCTGACGTAATCCTGCACCAACGCGCCGCCAAAATCCGGCGCGAAACCGGCCTTGCCGTGCACACCGCGCAAGAGAAGACGAAAACCAGCGTCTCTGACATCCTTACCGAAACTCTCATTCGTCCTACGCGCCTCTTGTTCACCGAAGGCGTGCTTATCAGCCTGGGCATGTGGTCCGCCTTCGTCATCGGAATCGCATTCATGTTCACGCAAAGCATCATGCAAGTCTACGAGGGGCTGTACGGGTGGACGTTCTTCGGCACAGGGATGGTGCAGAGTGCAATAGTGGTTGGGGAGTTGGTGGGTGTGTTTGCGCAGTTGGTGCAAGACAGAGTGTACTTTGCTTCCGCGAAGCGAAACACTGAGGATCCAGGGAACCCTCTTCCAGAGGCACGACTATATCTCAGCATTCCAGCATCATTCATCGGGCTCACGGGAGGCCTGTTCTTCTTCGCATGGACGAGTTTCTCAAATATTCTGTGGATCGTGCCATCCATCGCGCTGGGCTTTGTCGGATTTGGCATGTTTCTATGCACGACCGCATTGACGACGTATATTGTCGATGCGTATGCGAAGTACGCCGCAAGTTCCGTGGCGGGCGTGGCCTTTCTGGAGAACTTCATGGCTGCATTCTTGCCGTTGGCGACGCAGAGCATGTATAGGACGCTGGGCTTCAACTGGGCGAGCAGTCTGTTGGGGTTCATTGCATTGGTGCTAAGTTGTATACCTGTGGTCTTGATCATGTATGGCAGGAAGCTTAGGGAGAGGAGCCCGTTCATGGAGGTGGCTGGTCACAACAAGTAGTGAAAATGAGAATGAGATGTATCTGATCGAAATCTTTCGATCGTTCGTGATTCGTATTCATAAGAAAGATGGAGCTTTGCCCTTGCATTCCAACCAACATATGCCTTTCCCACGCGCTCAAACTTTGCGCTCAACGGTGTGCTCCTCACCCTGGACCTTAGTGTCAGAGTTCTCCATCTCGACGGTAGCAGCCTTCTCGCCAGCGTGGTCAAGGACCTCCGACAAACCGCCCGATCCGGCGGTAAGAGCGGCACCCTTGCGACCAATGAGGTACCAGGGGAGGTTGAACATCTCGTCGAGGGCCTCGAGACTGCGTCCACTGGTCTCAGGCAGGAAGAACCAGACCCACGCAAGACCGATAGCGGTAATACAGCTGAAGAAGATCATGGTGCCACCAGTAGTCATGGACAAGAACATAAGAGGGACAGCCTTGGAGTTTCCGTACTGGTTGACGAAGTGGAAAGTCATGGCGAAGGATCCACCAAGAGCACGCAGGCGGAGCGGGTAAATCTCTGAGTTGATCAGGTATTGGATGGAGTTCCAACCCAGAGCCCATCCGAAACCGCTGAAGTAGATCATGACGATAGCACCCATAGCAGCGTGCTTCTGGCTCGTGGATTGGGGTACGCTCTTGTCGGAGATCTTGTTGTCGATGAGGAGGAAGATACCCATGTAGAGCATAGAAACTAACTGAATGGTGATACCGGTCGAAAGAGAGCGCTTGCGGCCGATGAAGTCGATGAGGAAGAAAGCGCAAAGCATACTAGAGACGAACTTGACGACACCGAAGATGGCAGTCGCGAAGAGCTTCTCGTTCTGGCCAGTCGTACCCATCATGGCGAAGTACTGGGGAGCGTAGATTGTGATACTGTTGGCACCGCTCCACTGTCCGAGCAACTGAGACATAACAGAGAGTTGGAGACGGTAAAGGTTGGACTTGCTGGAGAACATCTCCCTGATAGGACCCAGCCATGACGTGCCCATTGTAGCCTCGCGCTCACGGTTGAGCTGATCGTTGATATCGATGACCTCGGTGGTGATGTATGGGTGGTCAGCGGGCAAGTTGCGGAGCTGGGCAAGATTCTTCAGGGCCTCCTCGTGACGGCCAACCTTGATAAGCCAACGAGGGCTTTCCTTGGCGCCGAATGATAGAATGAAGATGATACCAGCGAACATCAGGTGCATGCTGTTAGGAACAAGCCACTGAGCGTCGGTCTTGGATGAGATATGGATCGAAGAGCCCCAAGAAGCGAAATATGCCAACATGATACCGATGTAGACCGCACCTGAGAATGCGCACACGCAAAGACCACGGATAGCACGAGGAGCAGTCTCGGCAAGGTAGGTGGGTGCAACGACAGTGGTCTGACCGATACCGATACCGGCGATGAAACGACCAGCGTAGATCATGCCAATGCTTCCAGTTGCGCTGCTAGCAAGAAAAATCGAGATACCGATGACCCAGATAACACAGAGCTGGCGTGTGGCCCAGAGACGACCGATGCGATCTGTGACGACGAATGCGACCAGAGCACCGAGGATGGAGCCCATCTGCACCATGGAAGTGATGTTGGACAGAAGCTCAGCCTTCTCGTGTGCCGACTTGTGGTGATCCTCGAGACCGAATTTCTTCTTGAAGGGCTCGAGTTCAGCGGTCGTACCGATGAGACCTTCGTCGATACCACGGGCGGCGCCCATCAGACCGAAGACTATGCATTGTTAGTGAAAGAAATCGCCATGGCGATCTGAAGTATCGTACCGAGTACACCATACCAGAGTCGCCAGTTAAGGGACTCTTTCGGTGTGTCCTTCAGGTTCTCCTTCCATGGGTTCTGTAGCTTGAAAGACATGGTGGGCAGACTTTTCAAGGTTCGGGGCAACGTTTCAACGAGCCACGAGCTGGGGAGTCGATATAATCGGCCAGACAGGGAGTGGATGAAAGCTGTTACTCAGGGCGGGTGGCAGCTTCTTATACCGTCAGCACGACTGTGGGGTGCTAATGCGGAGGTATTCAAGTATGGGCAGCACCTCGCTTTCCCCAGCCAGAACCCTGTCCACCGGTCATCCAGCAACACGATGCTCCATCGGTGCCATGTGGGCCTTCTCCAGACAGCAATTCAGACTTCTCATCGGTCTCTCCAGACCGGTGGTCAACGCTAGGCTAGTCCGTCGGAGAAGACAGTGCAAGGATACTTCTGTGAAACTTCTTCCTGTGCGCGGCCGTCAAGGCTGGACCAGATAAATCGTTCGAGCAGAACGCGCAGAACACGAAGGGATGGTGCCGAATGCAGGTGATGGTCTCCGTATTCTTTTCGCAGTTTTCAATTCAAGTGCGCATGATGGTAACCAACCTATGAGACGTGCATGAGGCTTACAGATGTTGCCTCTACCCCGAGGATGACCAGACGCCGCTGAGCAAATGCCGAAGCTTGAGTGGCTGCATGCATCCTTGTCGTCGGATGGTTCTGTAAACAAGGTTACATATGTAGCCGCTGCCAGTGCGCGGCGTGGTGCTTCTTATCCTTAAGCGGGGAAGCTTTTCTTGACTCGTGCAGATTGTGGAGCTTAGCATCGGAGCGCCCACCCAATGACAATTATTTGACCCTGTCATCTCAACATCGGAGGTGGCCTAACATGCCATTCTGGAGAAACATTACACCCCGCATTAACCCCAACGTTCTCTGGTTCGGCAGTTCTGGCCACGAGCTGCCAATCTGCGCGTAAGGAGGAACCACCGACTATGTACCGCGGAGATCGACAGCCCTCAACGGGCGGCCCAGCTCGAATGGCTCTCGTCACGAGGCGGGTCCGCAAGTCGAGACGAACTCAAAAGGGCAGATGTAGGAATTCCGATCCTGGTTTTCCGTTACAGACGTGACCTCGGCGCAGGCGGCGAGGTCAGGATGCATGCGGCTCCAACTTGTTGAGCCTCCTTGTTCAGGGCTTCCACCTCGGCTTCCACAAGCGGTATCCCGTCCTTTAGGCGCTTCTCCTTGTTTAGGTCCTCAATCTCGCCTGGAAAGTAGATGCGGTCGGTGCCAGACATCCGATCGGACCCAATGACACGCTGGTACAGGTAGTCCATCCGCTCCTTGAATTCTTCAATACTCATGAAGAGGTCCGGTTTGATGGCGACAAGGAAGTGCCCAACATCTGCTGGCCTCGAAGGATCGTAAGGGTTGATGACATGGCCTGCGAATGCGCTGCCTGACAGCACCCCGGAGAAGACGTCCATCATGATAGCAATTGCGGAGCCCTTAGGTCCACCCATAGGCAACATGACACCTTCAAGTGCCTTAGCTGGATCCTGCGTTTGTTGACCATCCTTGTCGAGTGCCCAGTCGCCAGGAATCTTCTCCCCTCTTCGCAAAGCCTTGTAAATCTTACCCCGTGCTGCGACTGATGGCGCCATGTCCATGATGAAGGGTCTGCCTTTCCCCGCTGGGGCTCCACAAGCAATTGGTGAGACTCCCATAAGTTTGGACTTGCCACCCCACACGGGTAGAGCGGGCGAAGAGTTTGTGAAGACAAGACTCATCATACCTGCGTCAAGTGCTTGTTGCACAACCCACGCCGACATTCCAAAGTGGTTCGAGTGCTTAACTGAGACAAGACCAATGCCAAATTCTTTCGCCATGTCAATTGCTGCTGCCATGCCCATGTGGGCTGCAAGAAAGCCAAATCCGTTGTGCCCGTCAACTTGAGCAACTGCTGGTGTAATTCGGCGAAGAGTCGGTGATGCGGCCGCGTCAAGCACACCTTTTCTGATGCGAGCCATGTAACTGGGAATGCGGTTACTGTGCCCAGACGTTAGTATGGATTGTTAGAAATGCATCAGACTATCTCAGCACAACTCTTACATGCCGTGAGTATCCACCCCACGGAGGTCAGCTTCCACCAAACATTTGGCAACGATAGTTGCATTATCTTTCGATGCTCCGTTGCCAACGAGGACTTGTTCAACAAAAGATCTTGCATCGATAGCGCTGACATGCTGCATGTCTTGGTGGTTGGAGCTCATTTTGGAAGCTGGCGACAATAGCTTGGTGGGAGTAGTAAAAGTTATCAAGAGACCAAGAGCGTTAGGGGAAGGCTCGTATATAAGAAACTGAAGAAGTCTGTGAGTCAATGCGTCGTTGCCCAGCCTGCAGTATTTCGTCGTATTGTGAGGCTCTGTTGCGAGCGGAGAGAAAGCCGTTGAGGCTCAAGTTTCGGTGCCGAACGGGCAAAGGCCGTCGCTCGGACGGGCAAACAACGCAACTTATGGGCAAAGGCCGCAGCGATGGAAGGCAGTCGTGGAGCGGCCACAAACACACTGTGAAAGGCATCGAGGTTTTAAAACAAAACCTGCAGGAAGTGGTGTGCAGAGTTCACAGACAACAGCTGGTCGTCAAAAACGAGGCTGCTTCCAGCGAATGTTTCCGAGCAGACCGGCACGATCCGGAGCGAAACAGACTAAACTACAACCGTGAAGTATCTACTGCTACGACTTCGCCATAACCTTGGATCCTGACAAGCAAAAGACTCTGGCTAACAGCTTCTATTTACTACTATAGTACCTTGGGAGCAAAAAGACAATCTGTGGCCCAAAAGCCTTGACTGCGCACACAATGAAAAACTGAAGCATTCATCCAGGTACCAGTATCGAAGGAGGTGTCAAAGACAAAAAAAATAGAATCTCTCCGACGGGGAATCGAACCCCGGCCTCCTGCGAGCTGTTCCAAAGACTGACAAGCAGAAATACTGACCACTATACTATCGAAGATGTCCAACTTTCAGTTGGGAAGAGATGTGATCGATGAAAAAAATTCTGATTATGATATATATAATGTGTACTAAAAAATGTCATCATATATTGAGGATGCGGCTCATCTTTATGGAGGCTACCAATCTTTCCAGGGCTGTGTGTGAGCCCAGCTACGATCCTCGGTAAATCGGAATCTCGAATGCAAGAAACGTCGGTATCCGACGTGGAGATCGCAGGGTTCACTGAAGAGACCTCAATCGCAAAGAGCTTTCTAGAGGTTACGAAGAACAAGATACATTCCAGGTAGTCGAATAGCAAGTCCGAAGATGCACTTAGACCAATAATAACTCCTACAACCCCTACAAGACATACAAATGAATCACGACTTGAACTGACTGCAGTGGTATCAAATTGCTCATTTGACACGACAGCACAATGCATACCGATCGAAGTAGATGTGCACAACATCTCACATGCCTTATTGTTGTCGCAAAGCTCTGCACACCGCAATCCCTGCAAACAAAGGTCTCACTCGTGCCTCCACAGCAACTATGTGCGCATCCATGATCGCTCTGGCAGGACAACCCTGGGTGTTGGGAGATCACGAAGTGTTAGCAACTTTGTTTGTCAAATGTTTCCCATGGACAACGCCAAACGCTCCTCATCTGCAACTACTGATAAATTTACTGCGGCGGTGCACATGGGCTCCACATGCGACGTTGGACGGATCAGCCGCACCTGCATTCGCGGTGATCATGATCCCTGGTTGCTGGAGCGGAGCAAGGCGAAGCAAAGCAGACTGCTGTGAGCGAACAACTGAAGAAGCAAATGCCTCAATTTTGATTGCTTGTGTCGAAATCCGATGGTGAACCACAGTCCGGCTTCAGAGCTGGAGAAGTGGATGAGCCAATGTCATGTCCAAAGGACCATTCCTCCCCGCAATGCTGCTTATAGCCCACCTGAGACAACCCATTCAGCGGCCAGTCAAAGACCCTCATGACCATGTGCACCAAACGGCTACGTCACTCTCGAACTTTCAATCTGGATATGGTAAATCTTGGTGGCGTCAGTGCTGCACCTCACATTGGAGGTGGTTGGATGCTCTGGGTGAGATGCGGCGCAGAAGTCAGCCGTTCGGAGCACTCCACCCTCGCAAACGGTCTTGACTAGTGTTTGACAAGCTGATGCCCGTGATGAGCCCTGCGTCGAACATTCTTGAGGGCTGTATGATGATGAGGGTTCCGTCGAGGTTCGTTTCTCGCGCAACACAACGAAAGATAGTTACCAATACAATCAATACAGATCGCGAAAAGCTGCTGGCCTAAGAGTGGCGCATCCATCTGCCACACACGATTGGATCGTTGGGCCAGGGTTGCAATTGTCCCTCAGGACCACTCGTGGCTGAGCCCGAAGCAGGCTGTCCTCCGCCCCAGCGAAGTACGAAGACATTGGCCGCTGGCGCCCTTGGTCCCAACCTCACTCAGCCCTGGCTCTGACTGTCTTTCCTCCCTTCCACCTTCCCCTCGAAACCGCAACTGCTGGAGTTTGACTGCTTGTAGGAGCAGTGATTGTGACAAGACGACGCACCCACGGTTGCCCAAGCGCACACCTACCTCGGCCGCTAGCCTTACCCACTCACTAACCGAAGCGCTCCGCAGCTCTCAGGAACCGCCCGCCATCCAGTAGGCTGAACAAGGTCGACAACGTGCGATCCTTCGTCTGCGGCGTAGAGAGCAGGGAAATTTCGTCTTTTCCATAGACTTAGTCACTCATTCATTTGCTTTCTGTCTCACATTTCGAGCTGTTTGTTGCGACGCTTCGTTGGCATCCATTGGCACCTCCGTGATTGTCAGGCATACAGCACCTGAATCGCGAACCGGTCACCAACCCCGCCGCCGCCTTTGGCGCGTTGCAATTGCGAAATGCCCTCCAGTCAGGGTGACTACATCAACATCACCGATGGCAAGTCTAGAGGCCTTGAGCGGACGCCATGGTACTGGCGATTCATAGCGATAGCGGCATTCTGGATGGTTTTAGGAGGGTAAGTCGCGCATCGTTCAATCGTTGATCAAGAGGATGCTGACAGATGACAGCTACCTGATATTGCCAGGCTTGTATGCGAACGACGAAAAGCTTTACAAGCTTAGCCAACCGGTGTTGTCGGTCTTTGTCGTCGCGCTTCTAACCGCTGGGTACTCATTTACTGCGCTGTTGTGCTTCGCGTGTCGCGATGATGAATTTCAGGCGGAGAACGTCTTCGTGTATGTGTCCCATTTCCAATATCATCGTCACTGCTGACACACCTTAGGCCAGCCCTCGGCTCCTCCATATTCGGTCTCGTCGTAATCATCTACAATTTCCTCGCTACCAGAAGTTATAAGTGGAGTACAGCCGCGATAAGCGCTACCGTTCTCAGCGGCTTTGCGACCGCTCTTTATGCCGGGTTGCTTTTCTGGAAACGCCGCATCATTGCGAGGAGGCGCAAATCAGCCTCACAGCGGTCGAACCTTTACTCAGAGCAGTCTTACTACACGAACTACATCTCGAACATGTACCCGTCGGCCGTTCTCGCGGAATCGCAACCGCTACAGCCCCCGGTCAACGAAGACGACCCTGTCAACCAACAGATGCGATTGCTGATGCTGCGAGACGCCCGCCCGAGCCCCGATGCGAATAGTTCGACGTTCAGGATTGACTTACCGGAGGACAGAGAGGAGCAAGAGCGTCACGAGAGAAGTCAGGAGTTGGTAGGCACACCCCAGCAATCGCATGTACCGTGGACTCGTGATCGCGCAAATAGCAGGCAGGACAGTCTGAGTGAGAATCAAGCCTGGCAGCAGTGGCAAGATCGAGGCCGAACACAACACCGTCCTTCGAACAGCGAACTGCGTAGCAATCACTCGAGAGGGTTGAGCAGAGAAGAGCGCAGGCGAGAGATCGAGCTTGGCCGGCCTTGAGCGGGTCGCCGCCGTGATTGTTGGGTTACGCATATACAGCACACGGGTGTTTTGAGTTTTGGTGTTCTTGGAGTTGTCATGACCAGGGCTGGCATGGCCTGCTGTTTCGGCGCATCTGGAGTTCATCTGGTTTGATAAGGTGTGCGTTTTGGACGGTCCTTTGACGCTGGAAAGAAGATATCCTGTGCGCTTCGGCGCTGTAATAGTACCTTTGCGATCTGAATACAACAATTAGCCGCTGGAATATCATCAAATGCCTCGTATTGACAAAGTCAATGTTGCGTGCGAGATTTAAAAGCCGAACTAGATGTTGCGATCTTTGATGCTGTGTGACATTGTTGTACTTTTGTCGATATTTGGTATAGTCGTAAAAAAAGCTCCATAAGTGTCTCGATGACACTCCGGTCGAAGAGATTGGGAAAAGGAAATAAGGAACCCGTGGGATGTTCGTCGTTATGTCAAGGCCAACCTTCATGGTTTTAGACCTTGATAGCGAACTGCTTCAGGTACTCGTAGTGCTCCAGGTTCTCGTCGACAGTTTCGCGGATGAACTTCGCACCATCCTCGCCGTACTTTTCCTTCCATGCAGCGTCATCCTGCTCTCTGGTGGTTTGTGCCTTCTTCTGTTTGGCAGTCAGTCATCTGCGTCAAATGTCTAGAAGTTGAAGGGAGACGTACGTGAGTCCTGGCTCGCAGCTCCGTGCTGTCAATAGCATCCTCATGGAAACCCTTCCACTTCTCAAACTCCCTCTTGGCGAGCGCCTGGTCCTCTTCGGTGTCCCAAACCAACATCTCAGGCTTGTAGTCGATACCAGTTGTCTTGCAGACGGCCTCGATCATGCCGGACGGGTTGTCGAGCAGATCATCAGCGTCAACAACGCAGATCTCAACGCCCTGCGAACTGTCGTTCGTGCCATTTGTCTCGCCACCCTGACCAGCAGACTTGGGACCAACCAGACCTTCCTTGCGGAGGTAGTCAAAGAGCTCGCGAAGCTCGGAGTAGCCAGCCTCGTCCTTGCGGAGATAGTCCCAGCCAGTCATCTTATTCAGGGGAGGCAGTGTGCAGCGGTAGTAGCTGGGGATACTGTATTTAGGATGACGGATAAGGAAGATGAAGTGGTATGTTGCGAGGAGGTCTTTGGGAAGGACGGTCGGGTTGCCCTCTTCGACCCTGGTATCATACGGGTAAGGCTCGCCGGGGCGATCTTCCCTTGTCTGTACGGGCGAAAGCTCGGTGGTGTTTGTTCCAACGCCGCGGCGGTAGTTGGACATCGATGGGCAGATGGTCGTGGGTCTAGGCTTGTCCTGGGGAGGGATCCAGTATTGTGCCATATCTTTGATGAAAGCGCGCTTACCCTATGGATTGTTAACATGTTTTCCAACTGCCGCGAAAAACAACACTCCTGCTCAAAGAAGCCACAAATGGCGCATACTGATCGAAAGAGGCCAGTTGTTAAGGCACACGACTCAACATGGCGAGTATTGAAGAGGCATATGTACCTCAGCATTCTCTTTCGCGATCCTGTCGAAGATAGAGCGGTATGTGCTGTTCACGTAGCCGCTCTCTTCCCGCGCCTTTTCGTTCTCTAGGCCTTCATACCGGTAGCCAATACGCTCAGGCCCAAAGTAGTATGCATCACCGAATGGCTCGTGTACGCATTGTAGGTCCTTGCGGGTCATGAATACCTGTTGATTATCAGTATTTTGTAGCCGTTTGAAAGACTTGGTGTACATACCCGCTCGAAAGCCGTCGAGCAGGCCCTGGGGTGGGTAGCACAGAAGATCGGTTTCTGTGACTGCATCGCGCTGTATCTGGAGGTGATGCTGAATGAAGAATCTGTATTCCAAGACTCCCAGAAAGATCCCTTGAGGATAGTGAATGAGGTTCAGGTATGTTCCAAACTGAACGCGCAAATGCTCTGGGACAGTAGGGGTTCGACGATTCTTTATGGAAATCGAAAACTATGGCAAGCAGGATTCAACTGGACGTAAGCAAATCCACAATTATCGTTGAGCAGATCCTTCGACGCGGGTACTCGTCAATCTGGTGGGCTAGTGGACCTAGAACAGCATCTTGGGTCAATCAAAGGCACCGGACACGAGCAAAGCGGGAAGAACAACCGCTGTGCAGTGGTACCAAGTACGCGTGGCGAACGAAAGACAGGAAGCTGTCTTCGGCTGCCTCGGCGCGTAGTGGATAGCTGCGGGATTGCTGCAAACATAGCCACTGCCGAAAATCTCACAGCCGTGTTTGGCGATAGAGGGGTTGGAAACTGGAGCTGATGTCACTGAGACTTTCGGGAAGGGACCCTCGGTGGGGCGCTTAACGGCGTTAGCGCAGGAACTCGCGACTGCCCGTCGGTTTGTCGCTGAGCAATAGTTTGTTTGGAGGGTTGTGCGGCAAACTCATGATAATCACGCAGTCTCGACTGAGTTTTGTACGAATCATCCTTGATGGTGTGCATTGGCTTAAGCACGTCAAAGCTGGGCTGAATTGCGCTCACGGAGACCGGCATGATAGGGCAAAGTCTTCACAGCCTCTTCGATGGTCCCTCCTTCACGATCGTCTACTTACACATCGCTCATCAGTGATATCGCCCTAATCGTTCAGTTTGTTGCTATCATGAGATGCCATGGCGTGCATGGTAGTTGTCACGTTCAAATCCGTCACGCAAAGGAACGGGGCAGATGAGCAGCATGATGCAGCAGAAAGAGGAAGATGGAGCGAAAGCAAGAGCCTGGAGCTGAGTTCTTGAAGCAAAGAGCTACTGGAAAGAAGAACAACGAAGTTTGCACGATGTGAAGAGGATTTCGTTAGTTTCAAAGAGTTCGCATGACGGCAGCACACAAACTGCTTGCTCATCACCATCTACTTGAGCGATGTACGAGGGTCGACAACATGCCATGGCGGTTGGCACTCTCGTTACAAATTCCTACGCAATGGAACCAAGAGAGATCGTCAAAGTCACACCTTACGATAGATACTATCACCCCATCGAATGCTTTACGCAATCCTCGATCGTCGCAGACGCACACACACGCATTGAAATGCACCTCCAGGACAAGTGCCATAGGAACTCCATCGACATGCACACCGGTGTCTACCGCATATCATCGGAAGAACTTCCAGAAGGACCTTAGACGCTTGCATACCTTCCCGGTATACTTTCGAAAGGATCATGCCTCATGACATTTGTCTACCAAGAATCCGAATTTCTATGGTACTTCTTTCTCCAGATACCGTAGCCGGAGAGGATATGCTGGAAATCGAAAGGATACTTCGTTCTATGATCGGAGATGGAGTGCTGAGAGACGAAGGTAAGGTGTATGTTGGCGATACCAGGCATGAAAAGTTTCATAAGCTGGCTGAGGGGATAATGTGGAAGTGCTATCATAAAGAGATGGACATGACTGGTCAGATATTCGGTGCGAAGCTACATACCAGCACGGTAGTGCGTTAAAGAGGTGAGAGCAAGGAAGGTCAATAAAGCAGCACATTGATGATATGCAACGCATGATATTCGATCAAGTCCATGCCACACTTTCACGGATTACTTCGGAACCTGGAAAGCATTTCGCTCGTCTAAGTCGCCATTCTGTTTATTTACCAGTATGATAAGGCTGTCTTGTGCGCCTGCTCATTTTGAGATTTACGTGCTGGCAAGGCGGGGTCACGGACTTCCCAGGATTGAACCCGGCGCAAACACTACAGTCAACAGGGACGTCATTCAACCAGGCAGGACATTCCTCCGTTGCACAAGGATGAAAACGAGGAAAGTGACATTTCATTCAAGATTCTATGACGCTCAATATTGCTTGATACAGATAGCTATTCAAGAGCAAAAAGGTCTTTCGTTCAACATCCAGAACATTTTTGATGGCCATTGTGACTTAGCATCCATAGCTGTGACTGTCAGCGAATGCACATAGTTGCATAGTAGATAGTCAGTCCTCTTCATCTCTGGAAAAGTTATACACCAAAGTTTCACTGTCACGTTCTACAATAGTGTAGAAACACGTTGTGTATCCTCCGATACACATCAATCTTCCGGTGGTGACGTTCACGATATTACACAACGATATTTGGTGAGACATTACGCTTATGCTCAGTGTGGCAGCTGGCACAGAGCAAAAGTCACAATACGATGAAGAAGAGGAGGCAGGCTGTGAGGAATGGGGTAGCGCGGAGACAGTCTTTACAGACACACTCTCTACAAAGTCTCCACTCTAGCCTGTTGTGTCCGAACTACTGAAAAGGCCACCCAGTGAGTCCTAGTTCCAGGAGTTTGGTCCCTTCGATTTCCTTCCTTCGTGCTTTGAGTTCATCCACATCCCAGTTGGCCCAAAGGTATTTTCCCTTCAAGAACCTTGCCTCAGGACTTGCAAGCCAAACCATAAAAGCCGCTGGCAAACCTACATCATCATATTGGCTCAAGATGTCTGCCGCACCCCCGCCTTCCGCCCACTCCCACTCTTCTCCTTCATTTTTCTCTTTGTATCCTGCATTCTTGTTCATCTCTGTTTCAATTGCACCAGGTTGAATAGAAAACACGGCAAGCTCAGGATGCTCAAATGCGAGGGAACTGTAGAACCGTGCAGTAGCGACTTTGGCGATGTTGTAAGCCGCAAACTCCGGTGCGATGGTAAGGTGCGCGGCGGCGGAGTTGACCTCAATGATCACACCACCGCCTACAGCTGCATGCTTGAGAAATGCGGTTGCCACATTGAAATTGCCTTGGATGTTGATGATGATCCCAGAGAGCAGGGAAGAACTTATTTGTGAGATGATGGGCGCCTTGGTGCCGATGACAGCAGCGTTGCTGACTAAGATATCGATCTTGGAGTTGCGGGCAACGTGTGAGAAAGCTGCTTCGACGGAGTCTATGTTGGTGATATCCGTGGGAATGGCAAGGACTTCAGTGAACGGGTTATCGGCTCCAATGGTAGCTTTGGTATCGAGGAGAGGTTGCTTGTGCCGACCAAGGATTGCAATGCGCAGCGCACCAGCTCTTGCAAAATACCTTGCTGTCTCAGCTCCGATACCAGTACCTCCTCCCGTGACTACGACAATTTTTCCTTTGGCTGAGAGTTCAGGTCGGGTGGGGTCGATTGAGGGGTAGGGTGCCTTGTGGTATGTCTTCGTAGGAGAAGCTGATTGTGCAGACATCTTTGGGTTGAAGGACGAACGATTCGATGATTCAATGTAAGTCGTTTAGCAGATTGAGAGTGATCTTGATAACTCCTTGTAGAATTACGAGCTTTAATACTATGGCTTCCATGTCGAGATCTGCAAATTTCTCAGCAACGGAGTTCTTCAATTTCGTATTGCCTCTCACGTAGAACCAACGCGAGTCAATAGGTTAGCGACATAAACATTGTGACAATAGACTTTACAAACTGTTCCGTCCGAAGGCTAGTATGAAGATGGGGAAGATCAGTGCTGACAAATGAGTCGCTGACATGTCTATCTCGCAGTCCGACGCTGCCAGTCGGACAGTTCAACTTGTAATTCTTCATCCAAGATAATGGAACACTCGAATCCACGGGAAGTGTTGCGATGTAAACTTTGTAACAAACCTTTTGATAAGGGTAGGTCAATGCTGACGTCGACGTCATGCTCGCTTCACCCTCACCTACCACACGAATGGCTGATGATAACGTAGAAGCGACATTAAAGCGACATGGATACTACTGCCGTGATAAGAAAGGCTCCAGCCAAAGAACCCGATTGCGATCATGTCTCGCTTGCATTAGGGCGAAAACACGATGCGACACAACAAGACCATCCTGTGTGAGATGTGCAACTCGACATATACCTTGTTCCTATCCTGGTAATATCATAAGATCGAAAGAAATCGATACTGCAAAACCGCCATTTGCGGATAGCTGGGTCGCTGCCGAAAATGTCAATCCGAAACGCTCCTGGTCAGCCGCGACTTCTCATGAATCCATGGACGAAGCTGTGCAGCCTATCGAAGGAGAGTTGCATTTTCTCGATCTCGAATTTCCGAGCTTCGGATCTAAATCTGGAGATTGGACTGGCCTGAGTGATTTGCGACCTCAGGTTAGCGGAATCAGTCTTGTTGACACCTTGGGGGCTTACGCGCCGCCCCAAATCGGACCACCGAGTGGATCAGACTACCAGATCCACACAAGGGACCCGATACGGAGGCCTTCAATTCTAAGAATGACCACCTACAATTCAAGATCTTTCACCCAAAGTAAAGCCTTAACAGGGAAATCTTCAGCCATAGCAACGCTCATGACACACATCCTAGCCTCATATCCGCTCATGATGTATACTCCAAATTCATCCCCGCCATTCATCCGCCCCTACTCTCTGTCGCAGCACCCACACACTCAAAGCCACGGGTTCGAGTCCCTGACAACCTGCGCAAGCCTCATGCAAATGCTTTCCAGTCGCGCACCCGGGGGTCGAAAACTATTCTGGAAGAACGTTGGACTTGAGTGTGAGAGGTTGCAAGTCGAGGTACCATATCTCCCAGCCCTTAACCCTCCAAACAATAGAATATAGCTAATGATATAAGCTGGTCGCCTTTGATAAGTAGGCTTTGTTGTCCGCCATGCAATCATTGACGGTCTATATCCTGGTCAGGCTGCAGGAAGGAGAAACACCAGACAACAACCACGACGTCTTGCTCTTGTCGACTCTCTGGGTAAGTCCGCTGGAAACCATATATGTCGCGTGCTGCTCATAGGAGGTAGATAGTCGCCTGCACTTTAAACCAGCAGATCAACTTCGGCTTTTGTATCGCGCGTTCAGGCCTGCATTACCAACCCAATCATGCAGACTGGATCTTCGAAGAATCGCGACGGAGGTCATTATTTACACTCATACCCCTCGACGCAATGCTGATTGCCACTGCAGACTCGCTCTGATCTATCAAATCCTCAAGATGATGTACTCCATGGACCCTGCGACTGCTTGTGCGGAGCCCGACGGCTTTCTTCTTGCTCCTTTGCCGTCGAGAAAACGGTTGTGGGATGCTCCGGATGAGCAATCGTGGATGGTGGAGAAGAGTTTGGATGGGTGTTTTCCGAGCGTGTTCGGAGTCTTGACGAGCGGGCAGATGGTGAAACTTCGAGAACACCAGGTCATTCTTGAAGATGGGGGAGGCTCTATTCAGGGTGTTGGAGCTGAAGAAAGCGCGGCTAATTGGCAAGAGTGGTGTTCGGGTATGGACGGACTTGGTGCGCTGGTCACGCTTGCGAGATCTCTGGCTGCAGTATAGCAGTGCATGTCGTAACCTCAATTATCCTCAATAGGGAGTACTGTACGCAAGAGCTCCGGATATGCATAACAGGAAGCTTGTCATGACTATGTGGCCATGTGAGATATTGACATTTGCGAGAAGAAATATATACCAAGAATCGAAATACTGCTACTACCAACCAGACTCATCCTTCACCACTACCTTACGCCATCTATTTCTCAGACAGGGTGTAGGCAGTGGTGGTGAAGACAGCGTTAGAGCCAGAGAAAGGCTCACTACCAGCACCAACACTCTGCAGAACCTGGCTGCGGGGAAGACCCTGGTAACCGCGCAAGTAGATGAGGAATTCGTTGAGGTCGCCGTTGAAGCTGTTAATGGGGTTGACAGCAACAAAAGAGAAGACGGTCATCTGGCCGTTGGGACCCTTCCAGAGCTTGAATTGATTGCCAGCAATGGTAACAGTGGCAATAGCACTGCCAGTGCTGGAGATGGGTCCCGCGCCGCCGAGAGCGGACAGCCAAATCATGACCTCATATTGGGCAGAGCCGGTCGCGGTCGCGCCGGTGAACAGGTCGTAGGCGACGTTGGCGACGATGTTAGAGCCGGTGTACGTCCAGGTCCAGGTCGAGGGCAGCGAGGTGATGGAGGAGATGGCCTTTTGGCTGATCTTGGTTACGACGTTGGCGTAGGACTTGACGTGTCCGGCACTGGATACATATGAGTGTGGTGTAATCAAAAAATTGATCGGTGTGGTCTTACCCGCCGGCCCACGACCACTTGGTGTGCCACTTAAGGGTGCTGCCGCTCAGGCCATCAACACCAGTACACTGGCTGCCAGAGGTGGCCTGGTCGCGGCCCCAAAGGTTGTTGTAAATGGTGTAGGAGCCCTGGACCTGGTTGTCCCACTGTCCGCAGAAGTCGGCGCGCTTGGAGAGGACAGTAGCCGGGGTGGTAGGTGCCGCCAGGGTGAGCGCAGCAGTGCTGGCAAAGGTAAAGAGTGTGGAGAACTTCATGTTAATGACGTTGTTTGAGAAGAAGAGGATGTAGAGAAGGAATGAAACAGATTGTGAGCTGCAAAGGCTTAGAAAGGCTTGAGGTACCTTAAATACACGTTGGTGTTGCTATGTACGGCAAGGCGACTAAACAAGATGAAAAAAGGAGCTACGACAACGTGCTCTCGGAGGAACTAAGGCTGGCACATCACCGCCACGGTCTCGAGTGGTGGTACGTGAGATAAACCCTTGCCGTATACGGTAATCACCTTCGTTGGTACCCCTAACGGTCAATTTCGAAATCGGGAGCTAGGAGGTATTGGAGGACGAGCAAGTAGTCGCAGACTCACATTGGTGGCTTTCTTCGATGCGCAACATGGTCTTTTCGCGGGGTACTATAGCCGGCGGGTGTATACATTAAGAAACGACGTCCAAATACGATGTTGCCTATGAGCATCAAAGTTTCTTTGACAGGTGGCAGGTGCGCGCGGTGGATCGTAGGGTTGGCGTTCCGAGGTGACGGTTTGGAACGGCAGGACTACCCCACACGCCTGAAACAATTGCCCGATGCTTGATTAAGAGCTAATATACGCATGGACGTGACCTCACTGGAAGGTCTAGTTTCTCCGGCACTTCGCGGGGACCTTTCTAAATAGGACTGTAGGATGTCGTTGTGATAGTACAGGAGTGAGGTCGACCGTTTCGCTTTACGATGTAATGCCAAGTGCGCTACGAATCGACTCGCTCGAACGTTTCGTTAACGCTAGTTTCTGGCAATTCGAGAGCAGCCAAGTGCGCGAGATGCTCGAACATGGGCTGCAGCGTTTCTTAGTCGAAACATCAGAGTATCCAATGTTTTGCGCCACTTACAGCACGTAGTCCGCCCTGCCTCTCAACGCGCCATTTGTTGCTCAAGGTGTCGCTGCGTGTCTCCTTCTGTACATAGAACGGCTGCTGGCTTGCAATTTCGACCTCTGGCATTTGCCATACGCTTGTCAACGTTCTCGAGACCCTGCGCAACTGTACACCACCGGTTCTGGTAATAGGACCATCAAGCCAAGGTTGAATCTTCTCCCATTTGACGTCTGGCAAGTCCCATCTGAACAGATCGCCAGTTGCAATGAAGACACCGAGGTCCAACTCTTCGACTGCTGGCAGCTGAGCTAGAATCTTCCCAACAGCGACAGACACAGCATCCAATCTTGGCTGAGCAGTATCGCTCGTTTTGGCGGACTCAGCCTCGCTTGGCTGCTCGGTATGACCGACTTGGTAAGCATTGATACGCTTGAGAAGGGCTTTTCGTTGCCTCCACTGTTCCAACGGCGAGACTTGAGGCGGACCGTTCCACCAGTCAAAGGCTGGCCAGACAACCAGCTTCAGCTTGCGCGCTGTCTTCATAAGGGGCAGCAGCGCTAGGAAACGAGGCGATAGCTCTTCGCGAATGGGTACCGAGAAGCCAAACGGACCGCGCTGCGCTCTTTGAACCTCCAGAGTCAGGCGAAGAGTCACGCCATCATCACCAGCTCGTTCGGCCGCTTCGTCAAATTCCGTGCCAGACCTTTCGGCTACCTTTGTACTATTGGCTACTTCAGCTTTGGAGTCTTCGATCTCGACCACGGAAGAAGAGTTGAGCAGATGAGTGTGGTGCTCCAAGCCTTCTTGTCGCAATTGTCTGCATGTAGAGAGCACATTTGCTGGGGGCCGCGAAGGTAGGTAAATCCTCGTATCGACGTATGTCTCTTCAGTCTTTCTAGAACCAATTTGGTGAAGTGAGTGGGTATCGGCCTTGGCGCTAGATGTATAGACGGTCGATGGCAGGGTGAGGTAATGAAGGATTTCTTCGCGCAGCTCTCGAGGTATGGCTAGAAGTGTAGACATGGTTGTTGTTAGCATTTAGGTGCACGTCGTTGTGACAGCGCAGTTGTGATCTTGTAAAGCAGAGTACCGTATGGTGGTTGTTTTTAGGCGTCCAAGGTGGTCGTAGAAAAGCAGTTCGTAACGTTGCTGCCTAGAAGTTCAGGATTGCAAACGCTCCCAAATCGTCGATAATGCTACGAAAGCAAAACTGTGTTTTGACCTTGTAGTTGTGCCGCTTTCACTAGGGGTATTGTTGACGTTGCTGGCGTTGACACTGTTGGCATTGTTGTTCTCTGGGTCAGGGTGCACATTGGAAGGCAGTCGCGGAGGACGAGCGGTCTTGGACTCGCCGTCGTACCGTAGCTGGAACCATCACAGGCATTCACACACAGTTATTTGTGTCGGACTGAAACATTTTTCTCGCGCGGTCAGAGAACTAGATAGAAGCAATGCATGCGGTGATTCCTGTGATGGATGGCGAGGTGCAAATGAATCCCTCCGCAGAGGACCGGGGGGGGGGGGGTGATCCCCGCGTCATGGCGGGGAAGCTTGGGAAGTTGCGACGCTGCACAAGCAGAGCCGCAGCCAACTCGAGCTCCACTTCACATTTACTTTCACTTTCAGGTTCACCGTCTTTAATGCCACCACGTCTCTCGCTACTGGTGTACTCCAGAACTAGAATACTGCATATGCCTCCCTGATGCAGACATTGGGAACTCCACGCTACACAGTCCCATGGTTCGGCAGGCTGAAACCCACTCAGCAGAGAGCATATAGCAGACGGCGTGCTTCAGCCTGCACCATCCGCTATGAATGGCAACAGTAGCTCTCCTGCGTCGCAAGAGCAAGGCAGTAGTCGGCGAAGAACGCTGAGAAGCTACCGAAACCGCGAAGAAGGCGGTGGGTGCGATAACGAGGCAGCAGCAAATGCTTCAAACCAGGTATGTGTGGCACATAGACGGCACGTAGCATGTCCAGTAGACCGCCTCTGTCCCATATGCGGTGAATCAGGGCATGAGCTCTGATCGCCCAATCAGCTGTCATATATCACCAACTAGTTGCCTTTTACCTGTCGTACGCAAGACTGACAATGCCAGCGCCCACAGCCTCCACGTCGCCGCAGTACAAGACCACGCCTCGAGCCCTCCTTCACTGACACTGCCGATGCGATTCTGACGTCGTCGTCCTCGACAGCACCAGCGCCCATCGAGCCTGCAACTACCACGAATACTAACGCTACCCTTCACTCTGAATCGTCTTCACGCGGCCGCGACCGAAGGTTCAGCTTGTTCTCGCGCGACACCCAGCCAAGAAGAGGAAGAGACTCAGCTGTTGGTTCGCCTTCGCGTGGAGATCTTTCTCCCACGAGAAACAGCTTCGGGGTGGACGGCGCGCCTGAATTGTCTCCGTACGAGATCGACCTTTCGATAGCTTTGGAAGACGGCCTACTCGAAGACAATCTACTTCAGAATAACACTATCAGCTCTCTGCGCCGTGCGCATCTACGGCGGCGGACTTCTGTATCACATCCAGAGGCTTCAGCACCGCAAAGACTACAAACGGACGCTGACCTTTCCGTGTATCCCCTTGACAACCTCGACAGCTACGGTTCCGCCCACGCGAGCGGTGCGAACATGTTCGAGCGCTGGAGAGCAGGTCCAGGAGACTCCTTCGGTCGGTCATATCACACAATGGGCGGATCATCGAAACGGTCAAGAGACAAATTTGAGCATGACGATGGGAAAGACCTGCTTAACACTCTGAAAAGACATGGTGCGGTGACCGCTATGCTCTATCATTCTGCGGAACCGGATCCTGAGGCGAATGACATTTGGCCCAATTTTCGCAACACAGCGAAGCTACCCGCCCGTTACTCTGTAATCGATGTGAGCCGGAGCTCGCCTGAAGCCAATGCATTCAATGGACGACCACAAGTTGCTACTCAGAGTAGGTATGAACTTCGAGGACAAACGAGCGTCTTGGGTGTGCAATCTCCGAAACCAATAGATCCATGTTCCCCAGTCGCTCCCAGCAACGGACGTCCGCTATGGCAGCTTCCTGTCGAGCTTGTGGAACAGATCATTGAGCATCTCAACCGAGATGACATCAAATCTCTCCGTCTGGTTAGCCGTGAGCTCAACGACTACACCTCACAAGCTGCCTTCAAGACAGCCGTCGTTCCCTTCAACACTGAGATCTACGGTATGCTGGGACAAGAACCGACCCCCGATCGGAAGGGCAAAAAACGTGCAAAGATCAGCAGGCCAGAATACTGGTGGAAGAACGCTAATGGCGACGAAGTATACAACGGTCATGGTCTTGACGTCTTTCGCGGGTTCGGGAGACACATCCTCAGGTATGGGATGAGCTTCGAGGTGAACGAGGACTCTCTGTCTGCACCTCCTCTGAAATCTGTCACAGAACAGAAGACCAGCTTTTGGGGAAACTACGAATGGCCATTTGAGGAGTATCGGCGGTTTGATGCTGTCGCTGGTCTCGAGTCTGCAGCTGATGAGACGCCGCGGATGAAGACCGCGTTCTCAGAGCTCACTAAAGTCAAGGAACTCGCGCTTTCTGCCGACAGTGGCCTCGGATGGCTAAATGGTCCAGATCGGTCAATACGCGCACGTATCCTGCAAACGTCGCCCGGTATATTTGGGTCTCGACAAAATGTCCCAGACCGTCGTACGCAAGCCCAACATGAGCTCTGGAATTACATTGAACTCATGCATGCTCGCGCAGGGGAAGACATCCGCACAGCATCGCTCTACCGATTGGAAGGCGCGCGCCCTATGACTGAAGCTCAAGAAGCTAATTTGCTGGCTGCGGCTCAACCAAGCCTGCCATTTTTGGACTCTCACGTTCCGCACGAAGCTACACCTCATGACGCCGCTGACTCTGTCCTTTCACAACCACTCGAAGATCCTGATATGCTTGTTCGGCAGGCCTTAGGGTCGTCTTCTGCCAATGCCGGCGTGTTGTTTACCAGTACAACATTGCAACACAGTGACGCCGCGCAAGTCTTGAGCCCCATCGTACCCGCCACTTTGTCTAAGGCTCAGAAAGAATGGCTTCTCGAAACAGAGTGGGCACAACGCGCATTCCTGTCCTCCTACATGCTCTCCATTATCGACAATCGGACCACATTTGAATCAATACATACCCTCAACATATCTAGCCTGTCCGACCGCTACGTCTCTATGCTAAATCGTGCAGACTTTTGGAGTTCGTTACCTAGCCTGAAAGATGTTACCTTGATGGTCGTGCCAGGTTGGAGGACAGTGGAAAAGGATGAAGCTGGCTTTGTCGATACACCGAGAGTGGATCCGACAGGTCAAATCGACACTTTCTGCGCGCTTCTGCAAGCTCAGGTAGCTCGAAGATCCGAGATCACCAAGTTGACGATCGGGTTTACCGCAGGTGGCGAGCATGCAGAAGGATTGCACGCGAGAAACAAGCTCCTGATGCCAGCACCATTACTGCCGCTAAAAGCTCGTGTACATGCAGATCCCACGCTTCTACCGATTGAGACAGCTACGGTGCAAGAAGCCAGCACGCTTCGACAAGCTCTGTTACGCCTCCCACATCTGGAAGAGCTGACAGTGCGTAATTGCTGGATCACTCCAGCTGCCCTTGTGCAATTTGTTAAGGTTCACGATGGATGTGCTCTCAAACATTTGACTCTGGATTCTGTATCATTGACAGCTATACTACGACCCCACGGAAATGCGCAAGCTGCGCATGCCGCCCAGCAGCCCATTCCGCAAAACGCTGCTGTGGCTCAGCAGATGGCAGGAGCATTGTGGGCACACGCCAACAACAATTTTGGCGGTAATGTAGCTCCAGGGAACCACCAACCGGTGAACAATCAAGTGCTGAATATGTACATTCAGACACTGATTGTTCAGCTTCAGAACATGCAAGCCAATGGTGGTGGCATGCAGCAACAGCACCACATTCATGCTTTACAGGCTCAGTTACAACAGCAATTGCAGAACGCCCAGGCTCCGACTCCACAGCAGCCACAAGGCCATGTATTGCCTTTCACACAGAATCCATTGCAGCAAAATCAGCAAGCTCAGCAGCAGCACAATGTCGCCCAAATGATGCATCTCAACCACCCTGCTACTCAAGTTAACTTCCTGCAACACGCAATGGCGAATCAAAATGCACCTGCCGCTGCTCCCACAAACAATGCCACCGGTAGCGCCAACTCTGTGCTTAAAACGCGACCCCGCGAAGGCTCGTGGATGGACATCATCGACCAAATCTCCCCCGGCACCAACCTATCCGACTTCGACTCCCCACACTCCCAAGCCGACCGCAACCGCACCACTTCCCTCACATCAATTTCTTTCAAGTCCTGCGGCTATGCAAAGCTACCCCACTTCGGCCTCGGGGTCGACCAAACCGCCATCGAAGCAGGGAACGGCTTCGTAGCTGCACTACGCAACCCCATCTTCACGAAACGCTACAACGCGCTGTCGCCGGCGATGCTGAGCTCTAAGTGGCCCTTCCTCGGCGAAATCATCCAGGAGGTCGATCTCAGCGAGCTCGCTGCGCTGAACGCTGGGTGGAATCTGAAGCATGGCTGGGAAGACGCTGAGGCCGCGCGGGCTGTGGAGTTCGATGGTCTACTGAGCGGCGGTACAGGCAGATTCACGGGCAAAGTGCAGCGCTCAGATAGAGTTGACACTGCGACGGAGTCTGCGAGTTAGTTGTGCCGTTGACGGTCTTTCTGGTTTCTTTGCTTGCTAACATGGCTACTGCAGATACGCAGGCGTTGGCGAAGACGATGGAGAATATGACTCTAGCTTATTAGCGTTATCTATACATGGCACCGCCCTGGTGGATCACGCTATGGCCATGCGGTTCTACTTCTGTGGCCCCGCGATGTTTGCGTCAATCTATATCAGTGGCAAATGCATATCCAGTAGCATTAAAATATACTATCAAGCTGCTTTCGCGGATGTATCACGGTGTATCGACATCTTCACTCGTGACTTCAAACGTCTTCCTCGATGGGTAGTGAAGGCACATTCTCAAGTTGCACGTGGACGATTCTAACGACAAGCAAACGCGATCATTACTGCAAGAACGAAGGAGTGTGTCGTAGTTCCTTACAACCAAAGACGTAAGTTGGAGAAGGAGCCATGAGCGGAACGAGCGTCCCTGCGCAAAGGTGGGCTCGGACCTAAAGAGGTTAAAGTTTTGCCTATCTCAGGAGCGATGCCTCGCTCGAGCCTTCTGCAGCCCGTCAACACCTTCAATTCTGCTCAGCCATCTTTCGTCTGCGAATCAGCACATGCCATACAGCATAGGTCAGAATAGCACACGGAAATAACAACATGTCAACACCACAGAGTGCCCCATGTTTACGGACTTTCATTCACGAGACCATGTATGTAGTATCTATCAGCATAGCAACATTTCTTGCTTCTATCTGGCTTCTCGTTACCGGAGGCCTCCAGACCATTTCGTTGTTCGTCGGACACATCTTAATGGGACTTTTCCTCGCATCTATATCACGTCGATCCACTCCAGGCTCTCGCTTCGGTCTTTGAGACTTACTTCTCTTGCCCGCAGTCTCAACTGCATATCTCTTTCCTGCGCCAACTCAAACTCAAGCAAGTCAAGGCGCGGAAGAATATGCGAGAGCCGTGCTGAGCAGGTAGAGGTTTTCTAACTGGGAGACCGAGATAGCACTCTCTGTACTGCATATCCTGGGGCACTTTGATCTCAGGGCTTTGCTTTTCATGCTTCGTGTTGGGCGTTTTACATATGAGCGGTGGCTGAGGCTCGTGTCGCACTGCAGGTCCTGATTCATATTGATATCAGGGGTCTGTTTTCTGTGCCTGACCTCCCCCCCTCCCCAAACGACTCTATGGGTAGAGGGATCGTGCTTGTGCGAAGTTAATGGGCCCGATGGAAACAAAGCGGCTGAAAACTGTAGGATTGAGAGGTGGGAGGAAGTCGACAGTTTCTTCGCCCTCAATCGTGTAGATTGCCGGTTCAAAATGGATCGTGGTATTAACAGTGCTGAGGTTCCGCGGAGGAATTAAACAGTTCAGCTTCGGATGCTGCACCTTGCTGAGCATCTATTGCCTCGTCCTTTGCTGCCTCAGTTGTCTCAAGCTCTGCGATGACCTTGAGCGATCTCGTCCACACGCCGTCGCCCGGGAAGATGGTGAACTGTATTTCATCTCCATACTCGGCATCATCCATGTCTAACATCGCACCAATGTCGATGTTACTAGACTTCAGAAGCACCAGCGCAGAATTGAAGACGTCTTTCGCGAACTCTGCCACCTGCTCGTGTATGTTGGTGTCGCTGAAGAGCACACCCGGCAGTGCGGTGTTTTCGAATATCAGCCACTTCACGTACGTAGTGACTGGAATTTGGCGTTTCTTCAAGGACTTGAATGGCTCCCAGTGGTTCTTGAGGTACGTATCTTCCTCTTGCGTGTTCGTGTTTGTGGGAATTGTGATTGCCGCCTCCGCATTTCTAGGAAATATCGACGAATTATAGCGGTACGGAGCTGGCTTCCTCTTGACAAGCATTACAACATCGCAAGCCTTGCACTCTTTCTCAACGCCGTCCAAAAAGATCTTAAAAGTGTCGTATAGAAGCTCGCAATGAACCAGATCCGGTGGTTCTGCCAGTCCGTCTTTGGAAAAGCCAAGTGGTTCCAGCGTTTGGAGAAGATACCAGAGAAACTTTTTCTTCCTGGCGATAAGAATGTTCCGCCTTTTCGTCCGGAGGCATATTCGGGAAGTTGACAGCGATGTAATCGCGGGTCTGGTCTTGCCAAGTGGAAGCTGACGTTGTCGATGATGCCACTGGTGCGCGGGATAGAAAAGTTGCCTTTGGCGTGAAGATTCGGAGGCACAGTGCCCGAGCCACCGAAGGTGAAGTGCCCCTGACTTTACGTACCGAAGTTCAAGTCGACGTTCGCGGACAGATGGGCAAACTGTCCTTGGCGACGAGCGTTGTTGCCAACAGGACGCTTGAACTCGAGTTGGGTAGGTTCCATCGTGACTGATTTTGCTGACGGTGGGACGGAAGCTGATCCCTTAGCCGCAGGGGTGGGCATGATAGTAGTCTAAGGTTGACGCGGTGTGATGATGGAGTCAGTCTGTGGTTGTTGTTGGCTGGAGGTCGGTCGTCAAAAATATGGTGAGCGTGTCTGGCGGGCCCGGCCGAACAGTGGAAAGGTGATCATGCGCATAGGCAGTCCCCATCTTTCACGGGCATCGTTTCCTACCCAGAACAGAGGACATGAAGTCGCCGACTGACATCGTGGACGACAGTGAAGACTCGATCTGCTGCACTGTGCATACGTGAGTGAACCAAGAAAAGAGTGACGACGAGGTGACGGCCAATGAGGGGTGCATTATATAGTGTATGGGGTAACAGATGGGTATATAGCTTAACTGAGATAGAACAGACTAGGTGGCCGGACAAGAAAGAAAGCAAGACCCCAGAGGATGTCACATCCACAATAAAGGTCAGCGCATCTCAACGAAAAGTCTCGACAACAAGGAAAACAAACACAAACTGTGTCGGTACCCAACATTGAATCCTTTGAATTACTCCACGGTGCCGCTTTGAGACTGCAACCACGCTCTAAATGCACGTGCCTTACTCCCAGCATTACGACCCTCTTCAGCATCCATGTGGCTGGCATTCTTGAATGCCTCCGCGACCACCACTGTTGGCGCTTCGTCGTGGGTATTGAACGGTATGGAGTCTACAAATTGTTGCAGTGAGATCGATCCCAATTGTATTCGAGCCAGAGTAATGTAGTCAAACTCTGAAATGTCGGCCGTGGTCCGAGTGATAAGATTCCAGTCCTGTGGGCTTGACGAACTCCGGCGCGCCATCAGCTGCTCGTTCGACGCAAGGATCGTGAAAGCTCTCATGACCGCTCCCTTCGATGTCGAGCCTAGCGTGGAGGTCTCGAGTATCTCAAGAAAGCCATACAACGAGGCCGTTCCAACGAATATATGGCGACGTTTGTACTGCAGCTCTACCTCGATCTGTGTGGCTGGGCTCGTCTCATCAGTGCGGGTTTTTGGCGTAAGCGCGCTCGGGGCAGACGAATGAGGTTGAAAACGTTGAGTGCTTCCAGGCTGAAAAGAGATCGGCCGGATTGGGAGGTTTATAGACACGTTGCGCCGGTGAATTCGGGTAGCTATAGGGTCTTTCGGCTTTGTAGCACTCGCTCTGAGCTCCAACAACCCTCCATTGGTCTTGCTTCGCGCCCGAAGCGTTGCTGATGATGTCTTCCATCTAGCGCTGACTTCAGACTCGACCAAGAAGTTCTTGGAAATGTGAGGCTCGTTGATATCACTGAATACCTCCTTGGTGGTACTGACAAGGGTGCGGTCCGGGCTATCGAAGTCATCCTCCTGAGCGCCTTCCACTGTATCGCCCTCCAAGTCGGCAGCCATCCTGCCAGACAGCTGGGTTGGCGACCGACAGAATTTGGTGTCGGAGCCTGATGACTCTAAATCGGACAGCGGTGGTGTACGATCAGAATCGAGATCAGAATCGAGATCATCGTCGGGTTGCGGTGCCACGGTTCTTGATATCCCTCGCGCGATTGTGCGCTGTCTACCTCCAGGCTCGACTGTCGACTTGTGCGCGCCATCTCTCATGTCTGGTATCTTGGCTTCCTTGGAGGGCGACGCTGGTGGCGTCAGATCTGCTCCTGCAGCGGCGGAGGCTTCTCGCTCATTGTGCTCTGCTTGTAGGCTGAGTCTGTTCAGCTCTCGTACATCTGTGGAGGTAAGGGGCAAGACGTCTCGAGGGTTGGACGAATGCACAGAGCCAGTCCAGACCGGCTCTTGGTTCGTCTTAAGCACGGATGCAACGAGTGTTATAGGTCTATTGTGGTCAGTACCTTGTGAGCTGTCAGAGTTGTTCGGCGTAACCACAGGACTTGTCGTTGCTCCTAGACAAGCATCCTGCTTGGGCAGCCGAAACTGTGGTTTTGTCGTAGGAGTGCTCGGCCAGTGACTTTTCGAACGGAAGCGTGTCGATTTGAACCCAATGTCTTCTTGCACCAAGTCTGCGAAGCGACGTTGAGTCGGAGGCGTGGACCGCGAGCGACGCCTGCGAGCTTCCATCTGGTCCAGTCGTCGAAGTAGTTCGATAACGATAGTGCGACGAACGACGGCCGGTTTCTGCATGGTTGTTGTGAGCCATAGCATGCAGACGTGAATTTTGACTGTGCAGGCAAACGGCGATGGTGAGGAGCAGCGTAAACACGGGTTATCGCGTGGCATGGCAACAGGCGAGCCCCCTTCACTTTTGAACTTTTGAAGACTCAAGTAATCAAGATGTTGCGCGCAAAGACATTGCAGTGCGAACGGCATTGTGGTGTAGAAACTGTGGGCGGGAACCATGATTCGTCAGTACACAGCCTGGGTAACGCACCGTGGCCCGCGACAAGACTGATTGCGGAAGACTGCTCGCGAATGCGAGCAAATGTTTTGTTTTGGAGACACTGACTGGCTGGGCGGAAGCTCCCGAATGGAATGTTGACATTGCCACGTGGTAGCTTCACCTATGGGAAGGTAGGAATGCATCGCTTGAACGGGCAAGAAAGGGACGCTGACTCCATGGAGGACCCGTTGTGCTACGTTTGAATACCCATTTGATTATGTGGTCCAGGTAGTAGCGAGTCCTTCAGACAAGGTGCATCGTATAATTTTGAGCTGCCGTTATCCGCCTCTCCCACGCCCTCTACCTCTCGCCATGCGTACGCTGTGCGGAACGAAGTGCAACGCCGACATGCTGGAGGCCAGGTTGTCGACAGGGTCAGCGTTCGTTATTGTTGAGCCGAGTGCTGCTTGACCCTCGCTTCCACGGCCACGTCCAGTTCCTTGGGGATGGCTGAACCCACCGCGACCACGCAGCTTGACGTGTGAAGACCTTGACTCGCGCTGTTGCTGGTGGTTCGCCTGGTCTCCACCCTCGTCCTGCACCACGTCCATGCGATCACCAGCAGCGCTAGCAAATGACTCTCCTCTCCGTCTGCCAGGGTTCGACGCTGTGGTGCTTGATCGTCTCCGGTGGCTGGGCCGTAACATGCTGTTCCGGCGGTCGATGCCATCGTTGATGATGAAGAAGTCATAGGTCTTTGGAAAGTGATGTTTGCCTATACAGTGCATGCGACGCTTGGGCGCCGTGCTGCATAGACGGTCGCATGTTGGGACAAGACAGGCATACTGTGAATCAGTCAGTTACTCGTCGCTGCACGTCCTGTGATGTGTGCAGTTGGAGACATACACTCTGTGCCGCCTTCTCCTCCAAGGCCCCCTACTTGGACGTGCTAAAACTATGTACCTACCGTTTGTTCGCCTCTATCTCGTTTGGCAGCAATGAAGGGGTCATGGTTTTCTGAGATATGCAGGTGCAGAATGTGCTCATCAGGAAAGTTCTTGTGGCATTCAGAGCATCTGTTCATGTGCGTCTTCTGGTAGTGCACGTCATACTCCTCGAAAGATGTAAAGGCAAGTGGCTCGTGTGGGGGCAGCAAGCACTTCATGACCGCTGGCTGCTCAGACACTGCAGACTTTGTATCCAGGTGTACAAGCTTGACATCGACAGACTGCTCGCGCGAGAAGGGACTGCTGGGGTCTTCTGAAGACGACAAGGAGTCTCTGCGTGAGCGTTTGACTCCCATCATGTGCGTTGGCAGTGGATGTTGCTGTGAGGCTATGAAAGGGGGCAGTACCTTTGTCAGCCGATGGTGTTCCTCCCCAGACGCTATCTGGATTGACGCCGCGATGATGTCTGCGCGAAGGCTGAGGTGTGGTAGTGGGGAGGTACAAGTGGGGCTGCAGTGAAATCACTCGAGTGGACCCTTGCAGCTGGCGCGCGGAAGTGAATCCAACGACTTCCTCGACTCACAAGTCTGCCTTAGCACAGCTCGCACCCCGACATCGCCGCACACTCAGACGCTCCCACGCGCGTCCTGGGTGCCCGTTTGCCGCTGCCGCCCTCCCCGCTCGCTGTCTGTCCTCACCCCAGGGCATACCACCGGATCTCAATGGAACACGCCCGCCACTACGAACGCCATTCCGTGCTCCGTGCCTTTGTCTGACCTCCCGGCCGACCGTGGGGTCACATATGAACTTCGACGGCGCATGCACCAGGAAGGCATGGCCGCAAACACTGAACAGCTAGACAGGTGCGCGCTGGACGATGCACTCCCGCCAGCAGGATGCTGACTACTTTGTACTACAGGCGGGCCAAGGCGATCGAGCAAGAACTCTACAAGCGCAGCGATGGCCAGGCATCGTGCGCAGAGCTAGCTGCTGTGCTCCAAGAGTGGGACACACCAACGCCATGCTGCGGCGATTGCTAATATCTGCCAGGTACCGGGCTGCCTGCGAGAGCCTGACCTTTGCCAATTTCGAGTATGCCTCGGCCAACGATGTCGAGCAGAAGCTCTGGGCGGCGCACCTGAAGGTCAACACCATCTTCAGGCAGGAGCATAAGATTGTGCGTTCACCAGCACTGCGGACACGGCAGCAAACTAACACGGCACAGCTCAAGCGCTCCCAGGACCATGTCGTGGAAATTAGGAAATTCCAGAAGAACTACCTCCACTTCATCAAGGCAAGTCAGCGCTACTACCGCCAGTACATTCTGAACCTCGATGCCCACTTCGACGGCATCCCAGAGCTGCGCAAGATTGCCCAGAAGTGGAAGGATGATGGTGCGTGGACCCTCGGTACCGACTATGCCGCTGCTCACACGACCCCAGCTTCCAAGACGTCCCCGCGCCCGCCCATAGCCGCGTCTCTCAGGAACAACGTCTTCCAGTGCTGCCACCAGACGCTGATCCACCTCGGGGACCTCTCCCGCTACCGCGAAACCGAGCTTGTCGACAAGGACAAGGAGCGCAACTGGGGCCCTGCCAAAGGCTACTACGACCTCGCCGCCGAAATATACCCAGACTCTGGCCACGCACACAACCAGCTTGCCGTCGTCTCGCGCGAGGACGGCGACCACTTCCGCTCTGTGTACCACCTCTACCGCTCGCTCGCATGCAAGCTGCCGTACCCGCAGGCCAAGTCGAACTTGGAGACCGAGTTCAGGCGCATCATTGCAGCCTGGGACAAGGGTCAGCTGATCAGCAACCACAAATCTGCCGACGGCAACACAGGTCGCGCCCTTGTCGCTTGGTTCGTCAGACTGCACAGCAAGATCTACAAGGGCGAGGAGTTTGCTGCACACGATGAGTTGGAGGGCGAGGTGCTCAGTCAGCTCGCCATCGAGCTCAAGGAGCGTCCCTTGGATTCCATCCTACCCAAGATCGTACTCATCAACCTCGCAGCTGAGTACTTCGCGACCGTCCAGATGCAGGCCGCCAACCCGCCCGAGCATATCATGCGCACCTATTTCTACTTCCTCCGACTGAACGTCAAAACCTTCTTCATCCTCCTACAAGTACTGCAGCCCGAGCTCGAGCGGCTCTCCGAAGCAGACGATGTTACCCACCAGAACGGCGACAGTGCACGACAGCTGTCCGATAAGATCACCGCCGTTGCCCGCCGCATCCTCCCTGGGCTTCGCCTCTACAGCACTTGGTTCGCACGCTACTGGCAGGTGCTGAACGCTAACATCGCTGACACCTTGACCACTGTCGACGTGCAAGAGCTGTGGAAGGCGTACGCTGCGACTCTGACGCTTCTGACCTCGAGCTTCCCGGTCGATCAACTGCCGCGAGAGAACTACATGCTGGAGGAGGATACCGACACCATTGGCTTCCAGCCGTTGATGTCACCGGACACCATGAAGGTCTGGTACAACGGCGAGGCGCTGAAGCCCAAGTGGACAGAGGTTGAGAGGAACCACCCTAACGTGGAGATGCTCATGCGCATCAAGGACCTGTTGATCGACGGTCTGCTTCTGACCCAGAACGCAGATGCGCCCTTGGACCTGGCCGGCACACGCTTCATCTACCGCGAGGAAGGCCTGCCATCCGAGCTGCTCGCAAGCCCCAACCCGCGCCCAGATGGTTCACCCGTGCTTTCGCCGCGCGCTGTGGACATGCCACTGTTCCCTTCTACAGCGCCCATTTCTGACGACCAGACGTCGTTTGGCGTTGCTGCGGCGTCTGAGTCTGCTTCAACCACCGTCGCCAAGGACACGGCGATGCGCTCTATGGTCGATGATCTGGTCGGCGCTGATGACGGTTTGGACCCCCTGCCCGAGGAAGACGAGAACATGCCGCCAACACCGCCTGAACAGACTTTCGAGGACACCGCGGTGGTCAACGATAACACCTATGCCCCGGCGCCGTTCTCCATTAGCGACTTGGTGAACTCGGTCAAGAACTACAAGCCTTTGTCTCCGGCTCCAGGCGCCGCTATGCTTTCGGCGTCTATGCAGAGGACCGGCTCCACTTCGTCCATCCGCGGGCCTGCGCACCTACCCTCTCTTCCCGATGGACAGTGGAATCAGAACTCGATTTGGGCTACTGGAATGCACGGCTCGCCAAACCCCTCTTCGCCAGCGATGATGAATGGGAACGGGTTCGACGCTCGACGGACCCCAATGATCGGTATCGGCTCTTCCGGCATGTCCGGCCACGTTCGCGGTGAATCTGCCAACTCGCATTTGAGCACCGATGCTACGACGCCGACTACCGTCAGGGCTTCTCGGCCTATTAGTGGTGGACTCGGAAGTGGCGCTGCTTGGGGAAACCCGAACGCCAGCAGCGGTACGTGGGGATCATTCTCTGGCAGCAGCTACAACGGCTTTCAGAACGGCTATGCTCACGATGTGCGTATGGCCAGCCCGCTGATGTTCAGCTCCTACCAGGACAAGGCCCAGAGCTCCTGGGGCCGCAATCCACCCAACGGCCAGGGCGGTTGATCGAACCCAGCTGCGGCTTTGATCGGCTGCTCGCTATCATTTCTCCATCGACCATTACCCTGTTAGCGCCACTGCCTCTCGCTACCAAGAGTCTATGCCGGCAACCGTGCGTTTGAATGATTCCAGTGGGGAGTACTGCAGTCGACACCGCCTGCCTCGGAACGTGTCAGGCATGGTGCTTCATTCAGCTGTGGTATACCCTCATTGAGCCTTCTGGGAGAGACTGTGACATTGGCATAACCGTCATCTTACATTGGTTTGGACCGACAAGGGGAAGCGGACTGTCCAACTGCGGACCACCGCCGGCGGACATGGATGTGGCATGGCTTGGATTTATATACTTCAACGTCCCAACTGGGGCCATTGCAACGGGTGTCTTGGCTACCATCTGGGGAGAGCTTGGTCGCCTGCAGCCATTATATGCTTTTTACATTATAGTCTCAATCGACTCGGAGTTCTGCGACTACATGCTCGACCCGCTAGCAAGGTGATGTGAGAACCCGCTTTCGTGCATGAACGACATGCCACAAGTCTTCGGTCCTGACACAAAAGCAACCTCAGAACGCTACCTCGAAGCCTGTCCTAGTCATCGGTACCTGTCAGACGTCCATGCAGTAAGCGAGGATAGCACTTGCAGATGCCCATGGCATTGGGTTCTTCCGGATTGATGTGAGGATGCATGTTGTGATACCGAGGCGTTGCGGGGGGGTGGGGGGGGGGGGGGAGACTCGCCACCATTGTGTGAAGGCGGTGGATGAGTGAAGCTATCGGATCGTCGAGAGGTCGAGAGGCTTTGCGGGCTGTCAACGCTGGAATGTAGACAGACATGATGCAGGACTGGGTGATGATTTTCGCGAGCCGTTCCCCTGAGGCGCTCCAGATCACGGGCACGGTTCGGGTCTGCTCGACGAGACTGCTCGACGCGAGGCACCCAACACGGAAGTCCAAGCCTCGAAGCGCGAAAGATCAGCACATGCACGACATGACGTTGGGAACGGGGTTCACTTTCCCCAGATATCGGGTGCTTGGATCGGTGCTAGCGTCGCGTGGTGGCGGGCCGAGGGCGAGCCTCAACTTGCAGCTCCGAGCTTCGACCAGTGACGTTGAGGCCAGGCAGTCAACAACTTATCAACCACACAACCACGCGAGGCCACACTGTCCTTTCCGAACACCAGACCGCCGAACTGCTCTTCGCGCATCGTGCACACGTACTCCAGACTAAAGAGACCTTTGAGATCCAAGAGAAGCACCCGACAAACAGAGCGCTCGACCAACAGAGCACTCGACGAACAGAGCACTTTCGAGCACCCAAGCACCCAAGCACCCAAGCTCCCAAGCTCCCAAGCTCCCCACCACTATGGCGGATGAAGTCGACATCGCCGCGCTCTCCGCCGACCAACAACTCGCCCTCCAGCAATTCACCGCCGTGACCGACCAGGCCCTCCAAGACGCCGTCCCGCTCCTCGAGCGATGCCAGTGGAACGTGCAAATCGCCATTGCGCGCTTCTTCGATGGCGAGCCCGCCGCCGCAGCAGCCCAGCCCGCGCCGCAAGACGTGCGGCGGCAGGAAACGCTGATGAACGGCCTCGGCTCGCCGCGGTCATCGATGAGCAGTGGGAGGAGAGTCGGCGTCGAGCCCGCGCCGAGAGTGGTCCCGCAGCCAGAGAGTCAGGTCAACATGCAAGCGCCGCTCGTCTTCACGCTGCTCTGGGCGCCCGTATCGCTTCTCTACTCGCTACTCGCGAAATACTTTCGTTTCATGGGCTACCTCTTCCCCTTCGTCCCGCGCACTTGGGGCCGCCTCACAGCATCCAACATCCGGCACCCGCCCTCGCGCCCGTCTGCTGGCCGGCGCCCGCTGAACCCGCGCGACACGGCAGCGCGCTTCGTGCGGGAACTCGAGGAAGACTATGGGCCGAATGAGTTGCCGTTCCACGAGGGCGGGTACGCAAGCGCGTTCGATCTGGCGAAGAAAGGCCTCAAATTCCTGCTCGTCGTCCTCGTTTCGCCTGAGCACGATCTCACGCCCTCCTTCCTCCGCGACACCCTCCTCTCGCCCGAGGTGGTGACTTTCATCCGCGATCCTGCCAACAACATACTGCTCTGGGCCGGCAGCGTGAGCGACAGCGAAGCCTACAGCGTCTCCACCGCGCTGAACTGCACCAAGTTCCCCTTCTCCGGCCTCATAGTCCACACCCCCTCCGTCAGCAGCTCCGCCATGGGCATCGCCGCCCGACTATCCGGGCTCATGCCACCCTCCCAGTACATCGCCAAACTGCGCTCCGCAATGGCGACGCACTCGGAACCGCTGAACCGCGTGAGAGCGCAGCGGGCGGAGCAGAACGCTACCAGGAACATTCGCGAACAGCAAGATAGTGCGTACGAGCGCAGCCTGGCCACCGATCGTGAGCGCGCGAGGAAGAAGAAGGAAGCCGCCGAAGCCGCCGCGGCTGCTGAAGTAGCTGCGAGGGCAGCTGAGGAAGCCGCGGAGCGGCATGCAAACCAGCTTGCGCAGTGGAAGAAATGGCGCGCCGCCTCTCTTCCGCGCGAACCGGGACCGGACGTCAAGGACGTTGTTCGCATCTCGTTGCGGATGCCGAATGCGGAGCGCGTGGTGCGGAGATTTGCTGCCGACGCGCAGATGGAGGATCTGTATGCCTTTGTCGAGTGCTACCACGTGCTCCAGTCCGGCGAGGACACCGGAGCCGTGCAAGAGCCAGCCCACTTCTCGCACGCATACACATTCCAGCTCGTCTCGCCCATGCCGCGGGAAGTCTACGAGCTAAGCGCCGGCGGGACAGTCAAGGAGCGCATCGGGCGGAGTGGGAATCTGATCGTCGAGCGGATAGGCGGGGATGACGAGTCTGAGGACGAGGAGGAGGAGGAGGAGGAGGAGGAGCAGTAAGTGGGTGTGGAGGAGTGCAGAGCATCATAAGGCGTTTTTATCCCCCGATACCTGTCAAGTATCGACCGATGTTGTTGTTGTTGTTGTTGTTGTTTGATTTAGCGTGGGTTACTTACTGTACATGGTTTTCAACAGCCGAGATAGCATCGAATCAAAGACTTTCGCTCCGTGCTGCCAAACGTCTGACTACTTCCAGGCTGCAGTTTTGAGACTGCCGCCTGCAACAGGATCAACAGCTAGAGATGAACTTCTTCAGAGGCTGCTTTGTGAGTACAGCTTGAGTGCATCGTCTGTAAAGCTACAACCTTAGCATTCATCAGACTTTGTTCTTTACTGAAAAGGACATGATTATGAATGTTGAAGCGTTGTTGATAGCATTATGGATGTGTACGCTACTCCTTCCTCATCTCATTTCATCATCCCTACTTGATCCCAACATCATCATCAGCCAGCATAACAGCAAGTCCTTGCCATCATCCTTATCTTGGAACCCATTCCTGCCGTCACGGTCCCGTTCATTGTCTTTCCTCCGCTTCTCCCTGTCTTTTTTGCCTCTTACTCTTGTCGTTTCTTCTTCTCTCTTTCCCCGTTCTGCTTTGGCGATCCGCGCTCATACATTTCGCATCTGCAGCACCACGAACTCAGATCCAGGCTGCCAAGTAGCATTTGCTGGATTAGAGGCTCTTAGTTCTTGCTTGCTCGTCCCGCTCTGACCAAGTCCTGGAACGCCGACTCTAGCCCCCTCTTCACCTCGCGATAGCTCACAATGAGAACATTCTGCTCATCTCTGCTCGTTAACATGATCTTCTCGTCCGTCCCGGCGTCCAGCTTGTTCAGGCAGTCAAGCACATGCGCCAGATCAGTGACTGGATGCCCGTTCGCGTCTACCTGATGGAAGACATAGTCGCGGAAGAGTTTCAGATAGTAACGCTCCCCTGTCTCTGCCCATCCAGAGCTAGGGTTTGCTGCTGTACTTCCGGGCACATGTTGGGAGGCGTCAAGTTCTGGGCGCTCGTTGATCATGTTGAGCTTGACGAGGAGGCGGACAATGCGACTCGACTCCAACTCGCGGCCGAGCGTGTTGGTAAGTGTATCCTGCGCGTGGAGCTCCGAGTCAAAGACAGACGCGAATTGATCGGCAATGCCGCCGAGGAAAGTATCAATGTCCTTCTGTACGTTGGGAGAGGTAGGTGACGAGGGAGCGCCTGGTTGGGGCTGCGGGCTGAGAAGGTACTGGATGCATTCCTTCAGACGACCTGTGTAGCTTCTTGATATGTAGTCCATGGATTTCTGCATGTTCATGTGCGCTTGTGGGCTGTTGTTAGCGATGCACAGAACAAGTCGGCCAAGCTGGAGGAGGTCGTCGGCTTGTGCATCAGCTATGGGGCGTGCGGTGTCAAAGTGCACAACGTCCATGATGCCGCATGCATTGAGTCGTATGCGGTTCTTCGAGGTCAGAAGTATCTTAGATGGGGTAATCAGCCTTGCAGCCAAGCCTGCACCATGTACAGCTTTCAGCGCTGAGCCGATCTGGACGAGATAGCCCCATAATGTCTGTTCGGATACGTGTGATGACGCTGCCTGTCTGCCATGGTAGCGTGGCACCGGTTTGAAATGCTCATCTGCGAGCGATTTGGCGTTGGGGTGGTAGTCAGTCACCATGATCAAAGAGCTGTCGCCGAAAGCTCTTGTCGTGAACGCTTCATGGATTGTGACCACGCTGCCATTCAGTATCCGCTTCCATGGTTGAAACGAACGCATTGCAGTCTCGTTCGTTAGACGAAAGTTCTCGAGACGACGTAAGGCGTATGTCTTGCCGTCTTTGCTGGAGATGGCTTTGTAGATCCAGCTCGCGTAGCCGAAGGGAGCATTGTTCCTTTGCGGAGATGTGTCGAGGCAAAATAGGGAGTGGTACTGCTCAATATGTGGTAAGGAGGTGTTGGGAAGGATCTGACGTGCTATTTCCGCTTTCTTCTGCAGATCTTCCCGAAGACTGTCTGGAATGAAGAAATCGTGGGCGGTGCGCTGGTACGCAAGCAGCCCAGTAGGCTGAGGCCCCACCGGCCAGTAAAGATGGTATGCTGGCGAAGCCTGGAAAGTGTTGGCGTTTTGGTAGTAGGATGCGCCGCCAAGTCCTGAGGGGTCCTGCGCATATGGATTGATAGCTGGTGCTGAGGCAGCGATTGTGGATATGCCTGAAGACGTGTTGAATGGGTCGAAACTGAGGCTGGACGAGGCTGGATCGACCTGCAATCGTTAGTTTGCACATCAACGCTGCTGCAGCGCCAATCACTTGTTCAAGAAAAGTGACGGGTGGTGCGGCCCGGGGATCAGAACAGCGGCACGAGGAACGATATAGTGGATGAGTACGCACCATCTGACCGTCGAACGTTTGAGGGACGAACTCCTGGAAGTCCTGCGCCTGCCACTCGGTTGAGGGCTCCTTTGTATGCAGGCTGGGCGTGCTTACGGCTTATGAAGTCAGCATACGAAAGGCGCCATACAGGCATGCAGGACTCACTAGAGCGCTGCGACTTGGGTGTGAAGACAGCAGCATTCGCAGCCTTGGGCGAGATGGCCGCGCTGCGCGAGGAGGGCGTCACAGATCCATTCGTGCTTGCCTGCAGGGGTGTGAAGGAGGGCGAGTCGACGTTGAACCGCTTCTTGGCGTTCTCATTCTGGTTCAACTTGGAGTGGTCGTGGATGTATGGACAGGCTGGACAGAGTCACCACAGCGTTCAGCAGGTGCGGCGGCCGGCACTTACTGTTCTCGTACCGACAGTGTCCGTAGATGGTGACATTGCGGCAAAAGGTGTTCTTGGCTTCTGCACTGGCGTTAGACCTAATACACATCTCCACGCTGGCTCACTCATACCGCGACCTTTTGGGCGAGGAGAAGACACTCCCCGTCGCGAATCACCCGAGGGACCGCCAAAAGCCGTTGCCATTAAACGCGCTTGTGCCGGGTGTAAGGTGCCGTTGGGCGAGGGGTGGGCAGCGTTCTGCGGAGTCTTGTTCTGGGGAGCAGCTTCACTCCATTTGGCAGCCGCCTTGCTCGACTTGGTGCGTCTGTAGCTGCGCGTCTGCTTCTGCGGGGTGGTGGTGGTGCTGGTGGTGCTGGTGGTGCTGGTGGTGCTGGTGGTGCTGGTAGTACTGGTGGTGCTGGTGGTGGTGCTGCCGGTGGTGGTGCTGCCGGTGGTGGTGGTGCTGCTGCCGGGCGCGTGGGCAGCCGGGAGCGAGTCCCGGGACGACGACGAGGTCAACTCGGAGATGGTGTCGGTGTTCGAGGAGCTCGAGCTCGCAGTGGCACTCGCATGTGTGTATCCCTTGGCCTTGGGGACGGACGCGCACCGAGAGGGCGCAGCTGGGTGCGACGGCGCGCCTTTGTTTGGCGGAGTGGGCTGAATGGTGGGCAATGTAGCTCCCTCGCTGGGCAGAGGCGTTCCTGAGCGCGTATTAGAGAGGGGACGCAATAGTTGTGCATGCGGTCGCAGTGAATGCGCGAACATGCCCAGGGCTATGGCGGCATGTCTGTGGCAGCGAAGTGGCATGTGGCCCGGGAGTTGGGGTACCTGTACGGGCTGCAGGCGGTTCACCACCCCGCAGCGAATCCAGCTTCCTGTAGCAGCAGCGGGTGCCTCTCCATCGACAGGGCAGTCCAAGATACAAGAGCCAAAGCAGAGCAAGAGCGCGGAGACGTGGTTGCGATATGGGATAGCTGAGACCCGCGGACCGGCGACCCTGCATGCGCCTTGGCAGAACTTCGATTCACCCCACACCTCACCCCTCACTCATCATCTTCAACTCACAAGACGAAGGCAGATAACAACTCTGCGACAATGACACATCTCCATCGTCTCTGTACACGATCCACCATCCGGGGTCTTCAATCAACAAGTTCGCTCGGCGGATTAGGTATCCTCTACCGACAGCGACCTCGTCTTCCTCGTCGTTCACGGAGACGAGATCAAGGGACATGAAGCCCCTGGGATCGCCTTTCCCTGGCGTTCTCTCCATCGCAAGCACATGGTCCACTGTTCTTTCATCCACCCAAATGATCGCCATAATTCGCGCTGAGCCATCTTTTTGTTTCTTCGCCGGAGTCAACCCACTGCTTGCATTTGCTGCGAGACAGAGTCAGCATTGCGGTCCTCGAAGAAAAAGACACTACGTATCGCTCCTGCCAAGGCTCCGCTGTTCCTGCCCTGGTTCTCGCTTCGGCATTGCCCCCGAAGTGCTAACCTCCGCAGGCACTGCTGACGTTGCTCCGGGCTCATGCAGCCCGGAAGTGCAGCTCGGTGGAGTCACGACCCAGGACGAAAAGCGTGGAGAAACTTTCAGAACATGTGGACCTGAGCTTCTTCACTCAATGATCTTATCTTTGACGCCATGGGTTCAACAACCAATGTTGCCGATTTCGCTCTTTGCGGAGAGGGCGTCAGTTCCATGAAAGCAAAACTGTGGTCTCACATTAACCCCTTTGGTTTCAAGAAGTGGCAAACAATTGCCAAAGATGCATCAGATGGCTCAATTCCTTGAAACCGCCACTTGGCTGTGCTGCGGTCGATAAGATGTATCCTTGCCTCTGACTTCGTAGCACCGCATTAACATGAACAGATTCTAGGTGTTTACAGCTACATGAACACCCCAGACGTGACGAAACGACTACAAGAATCTATAATGAACGTAAAGATCGAGTTCAGCAACTTCAAGGCCATAACAGGCGAAGATGTTAAGAACATCAACGGCAAGCCAATCGACCTTCCTGCTTTACGGGTCGAGTTCATGTCCGCACAGCTAGAACTATTCACCGAAGACGGTACAAAGTACATCAAAGACCAAGTCGACTCTGCCATGCCGAAATACAAAGCCTGTCTGCAGGACCTGCGTCAGGCCGAAAAGCGATGAAAGAGACAGAATTCTTCAATGCACAATGCACAATGATTTAAATGTGGCAAGCGGGTGTTGCCATCATAACAGGCGTTTCTGTGCTCAATGTGTGGCAGGATGGTGAACACTGCAAGTCGGTCGCACTTGCTTAGGGCGGCAGCACCTCTGAACGACATCTTCTTCTTCAAATTCCACGCCAAGGCATGAGAGTCAACGAAAAAGACATTAAATCGCGCACTTAGCTGTTAGCAGACACGCACCAGCACAGCTCATGCTTCTTTGCGTTCATGCAGGCAAGCGGCACTGCGACGATCAGCGGATCGCAAATAGGTGACGCAGTGGCACTCAGTATAGCAGGCCAGTGGGTAACTGCAAAAACGGCATCAACAGCAGCGGCTGGTGCAAGAATGTGGAGCATATCATGACTTTCACAAGTTGCTGACCCCCCTCTGTCTGGAAACCATAATGTCATCTACCCACGAACTTGTTCTTTCAAAGCAGATCAGTGAAAGCAACGGGTATCGGAGCAGGCTATGGGATGATGTTGGCCAATTGCAACGGATGCAGTCGTGCAGGCCTTCTTTCACTTCGCCCAAGAGCAGCCCCTGGAGGCCTTCAAGCCTTTTGCACTTAAGCTGTGTGATACCGAACATCCAACCACTCTTGCCATATCTCAACTTACCTACATCGCAAGTCTGAACAACATAGCAGGTTCACACCAGGGCCCTCGAGACGAGATCATCGCCTCACTTTGCATCCAACTCCAACGCCAAGAACAGAAGAATATCGACACCATTAACAAGTACATCGACTTACTCCTTGAGCGCCTCTAGAGCCTAGTCCAGGGTAGTGGTCAGGGGTATAGTCAGACACTGTACGGACCAACCGATACCGCAACAACATCTACCAAGGCCGGGCTCCTCCTCAAGTCCCAGCTCAAATTGGTGCTCAAGCCCCTGCCGCAGCAGTGACTGCTGACCTGCCTTTTCGTCAAGCTCAAGCCCCAGCTCAACCGGTGCTGGCGACATCATCACAAGACCCGTAAGTACGGTGACCCGATATTGTGCTTAGCGCAGTGTGCTGACATGACCATCTGGACCAACGCCACAGTACCAAGATGCCTGTCGCCGTAAGCACTGCAAGCGTAGGGAGTGCGTCTCCAATCATCCTGAACAACGTCGTGCGCACTCAGAATACACTGCTCAGCTACCTTGGCACTCCTTGCAGCAGCAGTGAAAGGTGTCGGTAGAAGTGATTCACTGATCGTGCTCAGTCTACGAGTACTATCGTAACACTATAACGTAATGAATGTTGGGGAAGGTTCACGTCGAAAGCCGCGTGGAGGTGGACAGTGAAAGTAAAGGAAGGCCTGAGAGAATGCTAGTGGTGTCAGATCGTTGTTTTTGGTGGTACATGTACATCACAAACAAGGCAAATCACTTGCAATGGATGGAAGAGTTTCGAAAAAGCAACCGATACGCCAAACGCCTTCTGCTATAAACTGCCAACTATATGAAATCACACGATGTGACCAAAGTCACACTCAATACCCTCAACTCCACGGATGCGGATCTTACTCGATATCCACTTTCTTGATCTCCACAAACCCCTCATCCTCCTTCCTGACCTCGACCCTCAGCACACCATCCTCCAGCTTCGCTGTGATGCCATCCGCATCGACATGCGCTGGGTTGGCCCTCGTACCCAACCTGATTTTCCTCTCGAAGGGTCCCACCTTCCTCTCGTTCATCGCCAGCGTCTTCAAGAACTCCTCATCGCCAGGACGGTAGATCACACCAGCGACAGACAGCTCAGATTTTTCAGCGTCCCAGTTCACGCCGACGTCTTCCTTCTTTGCGCCAGGCAGAGAGATGTGAACAATGTAGGAGGAGGGTGTATCAAAGATGTCGGCTTCCGGAATGAAGTCTTCGTTGTCCTTGGCAGTGGTAGTGTCGTTGTTGTTGTCCTTATTGGAGGGGTGCTCGGCGGCAAAGGCGTCGAAGATTGACGCAAAGATGGAGGAAGGATCAAAGCCGGCTCCTCTGTCGTATCCTCTATCAGAGGCACGCATGTGGCATGGTCCGCCAAAAGGGCCGTTGCAACCCCAGGGTCCTCGCGAGCCGGGTCGACCGTGGTGGTGGTGGTGGCCTCGAGGGCCATGGCCGTGGGGACTACCGCGAGGGCCCTCAGGAGGTGGAGGCGGGCCGTGGTGAGAGCCGCGAGGACCGCAACCAGGTCCGTCATGAGTAGGACCATGGTGTCCACGGGGGCCGTGGTGACCTGGTCCACCATGGTGAGGACCGAAGCCTCCTCGTCCTCCGAATCCGTGACGGCCGCGACGGCTGCCGCAGCGGCCATGGCGTCCGCGTCCGCAGGTACGCTTTCCCTCGCTGTCAGAGCCTGAGCCGGAGGGACCTTCGCCATTGTCGTTATCGTTGTCGCTCTTCTCGCCGTCCTTTTCACCATCATGCTCATGATGGGGATCGTGTTCGTCGTGGTGGGGAAGTGGGCCGTGAGGCCCTGAGGGAGGAGGAGGACCATGTGGGCCAGGTGGTGGAGGAGGGCCACGGTGAGGCATTCCTCTGGCACCGCCGAAGAACTGGTGACCCCATCCCCAAGGGTTGAAAGGAGGATCGTGCTGACCTTCGTGACCTTCACCGCGCTCGTTCTCGCCGCTAGGGTTCTGATCGGAGGTGCTGCCATGGTTCTGAGGCTGACCGAAGAAAGGATGGTTGTTGCCTTGCTGCTCGAGGCTAGCAAGGAAGTCCCAGAAGGGAGCGGTGTTGTTCATGTAATTGAAGGAAGCCATGATGATTGTTGATGATGAAAGAAAAGAAGCATCACAACCTACCTGATCGGGCACTTATACACATCTATCTTTCCAGGCATCAAGCTTCACGTGGCAAGCGTACGTATGTTCACCCCTCCTCGCCACAGCTTTAACCGGTCGTGAGACGCGCCCCGTTGCGTCACAGGCCAATAGCATAGCTCTTTCTGAGATCCTACGAAGCAGGCGGAATTTGCAAGAAGAGTCATGGCAGATAGGCGTCTCTGCCGCGTCTCATGGACGTGTCTAGCCTTCTAGGTAGTAGGTAAAAAGGTAGTTGCGCGGCCTCCGAGTGGCCCAGAAGGGAAAGGCCTGGGAGACGACGGCGATTATTTCCTCCGATGTGGCGCAATGGGGCGTCAAGTGTGGCGACGGACGCGTCGAGCGATGAGTTGCTTCAACGTTGTTCTCGGAGGCCCGAAAGCGCCTTGATGCCGATGTGTGGACCAACTCTCTTCCAGACTGAATTGTGGAGGTGTTGAAGTTGCCAAGCCTTCGGCTGTCTGTTTGACAACTGAACCCTGATGATTCCCCGCTGCTGTTTGCGGTTGAGGTTCCCTTTGTTGCAGGGATGACGCAATTATGCATCAAAAGGCTTCAGATCCAAAAAGATGATGAATGACTGGAAAGTGTTGATCGCAGGAGCTGCTCGGGAGCACGGAAGGTGTGAACTGGGACCTGAAGGTACGGCTTCTGCTGCTACAATAAGTCAAATTGCAGCCTACCAAAAGTGCTCCACGGTGAATCATAGACCCTGGAAATTGTTTTGTGTACAATGAACATGAATGCAAGGCTGAAGCTGAGGGAAGCCCTGGTGGCGAACATGTCTCCCGCCTAGCTAGCTTGATTGAAGTGGGGTAGAGGGGCAGTTTCCTCATGACGCCAGTGGAGCCTGGACCAACAATTGCTTCATCAAACTTCAGCACACCATTCTACTTACACTTCACATCCAAAGCTGCAATTTCCACTAAGACAACACCCCAGAACCAATTGACTACCTCCACAATGCCTGCTATCCCCACCTCCACCTTTGTCAGCGAATCTGCCGTCATCGACGCACCCTTCAGCGATGTCTGGCACCTGATCAAGCTCCAGGACTTCAGCAAGTTCTGGTCGAAGCTCGAGAAGAGCGAATTCGTCAAGGGCACTTCTCCCGAGACCGACGTTGTCCAGTGGACGTTCAAGGACGGCCAGACCCTTGAGGTCAAGCAGGAGGAGCACTCCGTAAGTCTCTACACCCATCTCGCGCAGACACAAGCTAATGTCAATATAGAGCATCGACCACTTCATCACCTACTCCGTCATCTCTGCTAAGCCTGAGCTGAGCTACACCTCGGTCGTTTCTACCATCCGCGCATACCCCGTCACCTCCGGCAAGCATGAGGGCCAGACCTTCATCACCTGGACTGGCAACTTCTCTTCGGACGCCGATGCTAGTACGTACAAATATACTCGGTCTCTTGAAACACAGGCTAACAGATGTAGGCGTCATCCAGGATGCCAAGTTCAAGCGCCGCGAGGCCCTCGACGACCTCGCCAAGGCCGCCTCGAAGTAATAGATATCTGGACGCGTTTGAGGGATTGAGGACAAGGAAACATCACGACATCGACATGTGTCTGTCTCCAAGAGGAGGTTTACCCGTCCAGTCTGCAATGATAAGAATGAATGAAATCAATATTGATCACAATAATCTCTCCAATACTGCAGGAGATTATTCTGCAACGTTTGCATGTGTTCAAGCTGTGCTAGCTATTTCCTTACGGCACCACAGCGTCTGAATACGTGATCAGAGGGAAGCTCGTTCCTATTTTCTGCGCAAAAGCTGTTGAAGTCGCTTCCTCTATCACTGGCTGTATGTGCCGTCCGTGGAACAACAAGGTGTACTGCAACCCTCACTGTGCGCCGTCAAGATCGTTTCAAAGGCCCGTGTAGACGTGAGTTAATTATAGCTTGGGCATGCTTTGGCCCTCAGCTCCCTGTACAGTGACCCCATGAGCTGATTGTGGACGGCGTTAGCTTTTTCGGACGGTCCTTTGAGCTACAGATGCTGTGACAGACGCATCTAGTGCTTGAACTCTGATCTGCCTGACTCAGAGGCGACTAAGCTCAGTGAGGACGGTATCCAAGGTCAGCTTTCGAACGTGATTCCTTCACAGGCGTATGGAACTTTTGCAATTTTGTGTCCACTGTATGGTGCAGCTTTCGAATATTTGTTCATGTGTTTCTTTGTCCCATCGCAAAGATGCCGGGTGATGAGGGTGCAGACAAAGCACGATCGACTCTGCTATCATTTCCAGCTTTATGTCTCGAGTTCCAGCTCTTGTGCTTTGAGTGCATTGGTGCAGTGCGGTCTGGTTCCCTTGCGCTTTGTATCACCTTGACCGGCCAAGGGAAGTCTAAAGATGGTTCTTCGTGCTGCCGGAGGATACGATCCTGACTTTCTCGCTCGCCGCCCGCATCACTTGACATCTCGATGACTTCACCAGGTTCGGCGATGAACTCAGCAAAGGTTGGCTTGTCTGTGCTTGAACCGCCAGTCTTGCGTTCGTTCGACCCAAGATTTGTACCGATAGATGTCGAGTTGGTCTGTCTCGAGCTTCCATTCGACTGTATGTTGGAAGAGCGTAAAGACTTGGTGATTGAGCCTGCTGTCGCGAATATGCGCTTCAGGAGTGGACGAAGTGTTGCGAGGCATCCAGCTATGATACTGGCGCCGCACTCGATTGTGGACCAGATAGCGATGTTGGTTGCGTTCCAGAAAAAGTCGTTGATTTGAGTGAGGCCGTCAACGTATTGGAAGCGAATCATGGAGCAGATGCAGGCGCTTGCGGCGAGGCAGAGGATGAACCCAACTGAGAGCTTCGATCTTCGATCCATGTTCGCGTTCCAGAGGACCATGATTGGTAGCACGACGAAGACAAGGTCAGTAAGGGTAGAGAACGTAGCTATCATCTCAACTTTTAGCAAGATGTCCCGATACAAGGCAGGTTGTGGATCTGCTTACCTGACTGATACGCCATGAACCGGTCAAGGCCTCTCGAGGTGCACTGGTTTCTCAACTGTTGCAGTACATATCGGTTGACGTTTGGTCCGCAGCGGAAGATACAATAGAAGAACGCGGCAACTGAAGAGAATACGTTGACACCAATGGTCACATAGATGAGCATGTTGTGCCATGAGGCGACCACGATGCGCGCAAAGAAGATACCGAGTGAGATCTTGACCATCATCATCGCCATAAGGTAGGTCGCTTCGCTCACGACAACCCACTGTCCGAGTCAGCTATATCATCCAATGGGCGAGATTTGCCTGCCTTCGTGAGCTTCTGCAGTCCTTCGAGGCTCGCGACATGCGTGCCACCACCATTCGCTTCAATGTACAATTGCGATCCGGAGTAGACTGTGAAAATCATCTAAGAACGTGTCAGCTACGAGTGGCCCTCGTCCGTGAACCAAGGGTGAACCCTACCCCAGCCAGGATCATAGTCGCATCGTCCCAGCCGAAGCTTGCGATGATCCAAGTACGGGTCCATATCCTGAGTAGAATGAATACCCAAGCAAGCGCCAGGAATGCGATCGTTATCCTCTCTTGTTGCTCGCTCGCTTGAGCGATTTCATCAAAACCATGCACCATGTTCAAATCAAAGGGTGTCGAACGAGAGGACAGGGGCCACGTCCTGTCAGCGAAGGTGTCGTCCCAGACGACAGCGTGAGGCGTAATGAGTGACGGGAGATATGTAATGACTGGAGACGAGATCGGGCGTTCAGCGGAACAGCGAACGGTTGGCTCCATAGCTACATATTGGATGCAGCTCGAGTATATAGACAACGTTCCACGACACCGGCCTTGACGCCACGTTGGGAAGGGTAGGTACACAAGGTAGGACAGACTTGATGATGAAGTCTTAGGTCGCGTTCATCGGTCCAGGCAAAAGAAAGGTCGCCGAACAAGCGGGACAACCCTTCATCTGGATTCAAGACGCATCCTTCGAGCTGAGAGCTGAGGAGACTGGTGTTGAGTTCTCCGCAGTGAGGCTTGCAGACCGTTTATAGTAGATTTCCTGCACGGTACCTACTCCCGAGCGCCGTCATTCCTCTTCCCCGGAGCTACAGCTTTCGGTTTCAGTTCCAGCGCGTTCAGGACCTTCGCTAGAAAGCCCATCAAAAGCAAATCCAGGCACTGGTTGGCGCCCTGTCATTACTGAAACACACAGCGGATAGATCTGGTGGCGTGCGTTCGTTGGGAGCGCCGCGGCCTCGAGAACACTGACAGCTATTGGCACTGGTGATTTTCATACTACGGAGGTATTCGCAGGCATGTCGTGCTAATTCGTGAAACCTGAGATGCGGGTGAAGGACGCGATGCAGGAAGTCGCGATTGGGAGCCAAACAATCTCCACAAGCACGGGCCAATCACCTTTTCGACTTCCTCATACATTGCGCAAGAGCAAACCTTCACATCTACGACAAAAAAAAGCACAATCTACATCATCAAACGTCTGTAAGAGTTGGGATCTGGGCGCAGCTAAGGATTTGAAAGGCTGTAGGGCCACGCAAGGGCCTACACTCTTACCTGCTGTTTACGCTACTTTCACTCAATCAACAACGCCATTTGAACCGCCTTGTACGACAATTGCTGCGAGCGCTGTCCGATTCAAGTTGAAGCGCCACGATGCTGCAGAGTTGAGACGTGCTCGCCGACTATCGACTCAAAACGTTTGTTCAATGCGCCAAGACCAGCAGCTCGCATTCAGCCATTCCCTCTGAAAGCACTCGTTGCAATCACGCAGGGCGGCCCCTGGACCCCAGCATTTGCGCTCCTGCACTTCACACCCGTTATCCTTGCGGCCTTAGCCGCTGCTTTTCATTGTTTGGGCCCGCTGATTACACGGCATTTTCGTCGGTAACGGTAGACTGGCAACATGCCGCCCTCAACGAGAAGACGAGCACAGCATCATATGCCACCACCTCCAGCGGAATATCCCGGCAGCGACGAAGATGTAGACGATGAAGGGATGGATCCCGAAGAGGAGGATGGTGATGTAATGGGAGATGAACTGGTAGCAATGGAGGGAGAGGAAGACCTGGAAGAAGAGGATGGGCTCGGTAAGTCTTTCCGTCTTTCCTTGCTGCATACCCTGGCTTCATTCTGTGTCACTTTACACAGTACAAGACCTTCACATGTTTGAGTGCTCTTTTTGAAATCGTCTCGAGACTATACCACCGGATTGTCTGCATTGCCTAGCTCCGCCAACCTCGTGTACTTTGAAGATGTTGTACAAGCCGGCTTCCAGAAGCCAACATGTGGTCACTCCAGTGTCACTATTACGCGGCGATGCACCTTCATTTTTAAACTTTTGTTGACCCTTCGCAGCATCAGCCGGCGGCCCAGATACACCTCTTCCAAACCTTGATCCACCACCCTCCTACCTGCGCGAGATCAGCACGCTAGCATCCTGGACAGTATCCTCCTCGAAACCCGGCTGTTCAATCCCACAACTCCGGCACCCCTCCCCATCACTCTTCTGGCAATCCGATGGCCCTCAACCACACTATCTCAACATCCATTTCTTCAAACTCGTCCGCATCGTCGGCCTGCGCTTGTATCTTGACTTCGAACAAGATGAATCCTACACACCAACCCGCATCATCTTCCTCGCCGGCTCCGGCATGAACAACCTCCAAGAGTGGGGGGAAATGCGACTTGAATCACCCCGAGGCTGGGTATGGGCGGACTTCTCCAACGTGGGCGACGCATCAGATGATGACTCTGCAGAAGAGGAAGACAGCGAAGACGACGACGCATTCCAAGCACGCATGCTCTCCGGCCTCAACCGCCCACGCAACCGCAGAACATCAGAACATCGCTCCAGTGACAGCGAAAACATGCCCCTCCCGCCTCAGCGCCAGCGCGTCCCAAGTAACTTCCCCACACACCTCGAAACGCCGCAGCCATTCGATACGCCCGTCACCGTGCCGCAGCTCCCACAGCATCGCCCACAGTTCACACCACAGTTCACACCGCAAACGCACCACGAGACACCCACGCTACCGCGCCCAACACCCCGTCTCCCCTTCAGCAGTCTCAGCCCCAACGCCGCGCCCCCACCCGTTAGAGCAGCGCGCCGCCCAAAGATGCCGGTGCTGAGAGCGCATCTAGTGCAGATCAAGATCCTGGAGAATCATCAGAACGGGAAGGATACGCATTTGCGCGGGCTGCAGATATTTGCTCGGAACGATGAGGGTGAGAGGAGTCCGGTAAGAGGAGGGAAGGTGAGTGCTAGTGATGCGGTGACGGGAGGTGATTTGGGAGAGGTGGGGATAATGAGGACGAGGAGGGAACGGAGGGAGAGGGAGGAGGTGTTGGAGTTGGGGGGGTTCAGTGGGGGGTTTGATATCCGTTAGAGAAGGCAGTTTGCTTGTGAGTTGCGAGAGAGGATCAACATGCAGCATTTTCGTAGCATCACGTACGGCATCAAGGAATTTGCATATGAAGATTAGGAATTTTGCATTGTCCAAACGCTGACTTGTTCATCCACCTTGGTCGACTTTTATATACAATTCTGATGAGATCCTTAGTGACAAACCTCTATGCAGCGCCTTCACCATGCATATTGGTCTACTCGAAGAAAGGAAATGGTATAAGGCCCACTAACACACTTCTCGAAGCGGAATCCTCATTGCTTTTCATACTGTCATGTTGAATTTGCCCTAGCCTCAGGGCATGAGGTAGTATGCCTAGAACAGACCCCTGCCCTCGCTCTTGTCAAGTGTGTTGTTGATGTCCTTGGGCTCGGGCTCCTTCTCAGTTTTGCGCTCGGGGTGCTCATCGTCGGAGACATCATTCAGGCTCTCTACGCTTTGCGCCTGCTTGTTTTTGTTCTTGTTCCTGTTCCTCTTCTTCTTCGACGGCGTGCCGGCCGGTGTGCTAGCAACATCGTTCTGGCCCTGTTCCCGCTCAGCGTTCACGTCGTCACTGTTCTGCTGTGCCTTCTCCTCGATATTGTCGTTTGTCTCCTTGACTTGTTGCTGGACCTTGTCCTTGGTCTCGCTGGCCTTGCTGACGACATCCGTTGCGATCTCCTTTGCCTTCTCAGTTGTAGCCTGAGCATCATCATTGATCTTCTGCAGGCGCTCGCTGACCTTGCGGTTGACATTCTTAACGAAGTCTTCGTTCGAAGGGCTCAGACTTGAACGGGGGTTCTTAGCGTCGCCGTTAACACCCTTGCGTCCGCGAACGGAGCCCTTGTTGGCGCTGCCGTTCTTGCCCTCCTCGCTGATCGACTCGATCTCACGCTCGACACCGTGGATAGCGTCACCAGCGGCCTTCGAGATGGGTGTGTGCTTGGACTGATGCTTAGCCCGGGAGTTTGTGCGGCGGAAGTAGGACTTGACGAAGAAGCGCATGAAGAGACCCGTAAGAGGAGCAAGGTAGATCAAGTTGAGATAGATGGCAAATGCCTGGCCAGAAGTGTCAATGCAGGGAGCGTGCTGGTACTCAGTGCGATAGACGACCCTGTCCACGGTGTGGGTGGTGTGAGGGTGGAGCAGGCGCTGAACGGGATTTTCGTGGTGGGCAGCGACAACAGTAGGGGTGTGCGATTGGTGCGCAGGAATGAGAGAGGACCCGGGTACGGGGATGTTCTCAGCAAGACCCTCGTCGCCAGCTGCGCGGTAGACCAGCTTCCACAGGAAAGCAAGAGCTGGGCCAGTCGCGGTAGGCAGAACTGCAGTAGCGGACTCGGTCACGGACGAGACGGCAGACGAGACAGTAGATGCGATGGAGGAAGGCTGTACGCTAGAGGTGACCTGCTCAGCAATCTTGTGTGCGACCGAAACCGGGACAGTGTACGAGACGAAGAGGTGGAGAGCAGCGAAGCTGGCGCCGACGAGGAACTGGGTGATCTGCATCGTGGTGAGGGTGCGTTTGACGAAATTGGGCACGCGGTAGCCGAGAGCGGAGAGAGTGTAGTATGTGTACTGTAGAGCAGTTAGTCGCTGTAATTCTCCATTCGAGGTTCATCAAAGTACATACCATCATGGCATGGATACCGGAGTTGATCTGGACGAACATCCAGATAGGCGGGGACATGTAACGCATACCAGCCCACATAGACAGCATAGCACCAGCGTGGTGGTACTTCTGGAGAGTCGTGCTACGCTTTCCCTTGACCAGAATGATGACGGTATCAAGGACTTCGTAGAACTTGGAGAGGTAGAACCACCAGCCCCAGAAAGCAAGACCCTCATTCCACATCCTGCCAACATCGGTGCGGTCTGGGAGACCGTTCGGGCCAACGTGAATGTTGGTATTCCTGCTTCCCCAAGTGTTCGCGTCCGGGTTGTATGTAACTGCATCGCCGAGACCACGAGGTCCCTGGATCTTGCAGAGCGCGTCGACGGTGCCAACGAAGGCATTGGGCTCCCTCCAGTTAGGGAAGGAGGCTTTCAGGCCATGAAACATAGCCACGCAGGTGACTGCGGAGTAGACGGCGAGAAAGACATTGTGGGCGATAACGAATGCCTTGAACCAGCCGTGGCTGGCGATCCTCCACGGCTTGTTACCGTGCTGGCGGTTGTACCAGTTGAGGTAGGTGACGGTAACGGCGTAGACGGCGGCGATAGTCAAGGGAACCTTGGGGTCAAGCGCCTTCTCGAAAATATCCTGGGGGATCTGGAAGGGGTTTGCGAGAGTCGGCTCGCCGCTGTAGGGGTTCGTGATGGGCGGTGGTGCAGCATCTGGGGGAAACTTCAGGACAGACCATGAAGGGACCTCCCCAGGAAAGAGAGATGGCCCTGCGCCAGACATTGTGACGTCGCTGCCTGATTCTCAATTGGTTGAGCTGTGTGGGCGCGCGACAGATTGAATGCGCGGGGTGCGTCGACAGTGCGACGCGTAAAGACAGCGGTGCAGGATGGCCGGTGAAAGGTTGCGCTGCAGTAGAGCTCTCGCGGTGACGTCGTTGGCACTAAAGATAACGCGCGCGTGGACAAAGAATGGTGAAGGAGATGTCGTAGTGGGAGTTTTCCTGCACTCGAGCGCCGCCAATGGCTAGCCGTTGACGCTAGAGTCGAATCACAGCGGCTGGATTCTGAGAATCTGGATGCTCTGGATGCCTCCACACGTTGTGCGGTTTCTTGTTTGTTGGCACGCGTGCGTACTTACCCGTTTTCAAGTCACTCAGGACGGCAAACAGCGGGTGCGCGCAGATATACCCAAAGCTCAGTCAGGAGCACGAACACACTGGGGCCCTGCACGAATGTGGCACTCGTCTTTCGGACTTGTGGCTGGATAGAGCAGGCGACTGTTGGCAAACGTCTTGGTGATGGAAATTCCTCTCTTGCGGCAGGCTAGCGGTGCGACAACAATTTTTACCCAATCGTAGACATGACATCAACCGAGGCAGGACAAGCCAAGACGCACGGTCTACGAACGTACCAGCTTGCCATTTTTTGCAAAGCACGCCTCAGACTGTGGGTGCCAATGTTCTGCTAAAGTGAGTTCCAGCCTCGCAAGGCTAGCAGAATCGGGTAATCTTCTGAATAATTATGTATTTTGAGGTCGCAAGCAGTAATTCCAGCGTGCCGCCTGTAGAATCCGGAGAGTCGTTCTGACAGGGGTGTGTACCCTGATGCACTTCGTACAATATCCCAGTTAACGCACACAGTATCAGGGAAGGACAGTTCCGAACAGACACGATAAATACCTCTTGGGAGAAGGATATTGTTATTGACAAGTCTATATAGAGTATAACACGCTAAAGAATTAGAACTTAGGTTTGCTGCTCAATGGGATTGGCGGCGGTTCTCCAGAATTGGTAGATGTCAACGCTGGTTTCTTAGCTGGCGGCGGTGGAGGCTTCTTTCCTATTCCTCCTGTAACAGGTGCTTGGGATGATGCCAGTGTGTTTGATCCCACTGCAAAGCTGTTCACCTTGCCTGCAATGCCGTACTTCTGGTTGAGCCCACTCGCTGCCCGCCAGCCTGACGCTGTTTGTTCCCCATGCCGTTGTTTGAAGTTATTGGCTGTCGATGCTGCACTCTTCAGATCTGAGCTAGAGACTTTGGATGAATCGTTGCGGATATTGCTGGCAGTTCTGAGGGCTGCTTGCTTGTCCGCCCAAGATGTCCCTGCGCTCGGTGCTGTCTCTGCTGTAGACGATATGTTCATCTTGGCGAGCCTGTTGTGCAGTTCGTTGAGCTGTGGGGCGTTGCTCGCTGTAGCAGGGGGAGATATCGGCGCTGCTGTGGACGAGTTCGAGGCTTGATGTGCTTGTGGAGGAGGTGCCAATGTGCGCTGACGAGGTGGTACAGGCGGAGAAGCATTGCGGCCAATGCCCAAGCCTGGCACCGCTACACCAGCCTGACCCAGACGGTTCATGGCTCCCTGATTGAGAGTATGCGCCGCCGGCTGTTGTATAGCCTCTCCATACGATGGGGGTGCAGGCGGTGTGTACTCGTCGACGTTCTCTGTTTGGCGTGGAGGGAGCCTTGGTGGCAGGCTAGGGGGGTTCGCTCTCGAGGCTGGCACTGGAGGAGGCGTGGCAGCATTTGGTCTGAATGCTGGCGGTTTGGGCAGGTGAGCAGTACTGAGCCCTGTTGTGTCTGTTCTATAGGGCCCTTGCGGTACTGACTCCTGCTCTGCTCTTCTCTGCGCCTCTTCCTTTCCCTGCAAGCGTTGTCTTGCCGAGTCTGGCGGTGCAGCACCAAGTCCACCGGAGACCGGTGATGCTCCTGGGATTCGTTTCGGTGGGGGCGCAAAAGACGCGGGGTCTTTCAAGGTTGACAGCGGTGCAGACTGATGCTCACGAGCAGCCTCAGCGTGGGTATCTTTCCCCTGTGCCTTGCCTACCCATCCTTTCTGTAGCAATCAGTGCTGGGTCGTTGAAGAACGCAAGTGATAGGACCTACCACTTGACCGAACTTTGAGTCGCTCGCAGCACCTGAACTGCTTGTCTTGCTCTTCTCTGGGTGCCAGCCATTCTTTGCGAGGTTTTTGAAGCGATCAGCCATGTTGGCGCAGTTGTGTAAGGTTTAACATCCTGGACGCGTGGATACTGCGACCGATAGCGTGCTGCGGCCCAATGACGTTGCCAAGGGCTCTGATTAAGCTGTTACTTTCACGGGTCGAGCCGACCATGCCGAGTAGCTCTGTCCTGAGAACAGCCTCAGGTTCAGTACTCTGAGATGGAAGCTCTCCCTAAAGGACATTGATAACATTATCAGTATTTGGTGCAATTACACTGCTACGTGTCATTATCGCCTGAGGCAAATACTCTTCCCACAGCAACTGGACAAACCGTTGTCTGCTTACCCGTCGTACAGGAATGCGAGTACGACCATCCATGAGGTATTTTGTGTAAGACCTCAATGGCTCACATGTTTAGCATCGGAGTACCGGCTACAAAGCCTACCGATAAGAGAGACATTGTGTTTCAGAGTTCAGGATGCGGTGCGCCTGTTGGTGATGAGTGATATCATGGCTTCCCGAGGTAATGGTTAGGCCAAGTAGCTGCAGGCATGAAAGCACGATGAGCCTGTCACGAACACGTCTGTTGTCCGGCGCAAGCCCTCTCATGCTTGTAAGAGGATCTGCAAAACCTCAAGGTTGGCATGCATGTTGTTGCTTTGTCTTTGCATGTCCAGCTGAACGCCACCGGGAAGCCGCAGAGCTCTAAGGTATTCAAAGAGCAGCAATATATTGCAGATACAAATGGTCCACCGGAAGTAAAGGACGTTCATTGTTAGTACAGAGGTGGATCTACGAGTAGTGCCAAATATAGCTCTATTCAAGCAGGTGGGGTCGGCTGCTGCTTCCCAACTCAAGGGCGCGGAGGCTGTGCCCGCGAACTTCACCATCAGCCCAGTCCTTAGCCAACCACAGAACCAGCCTCAACCGATATGTACTCAGAGGTAAGCCAATTGACATGTCAGCTTGCGGCAGCTTCTGCCAGCGTACCGGATATGCCTGCGCCTCTTCTCAGCTGCAGTTCTTTGAAAGGGCTGCCCTCCCGCACTTTTGCTCTTGTTACCAAGGCTGCACATTGAGCGTACACTGCTGTCTTATCCGTCATCTTATGCTCGTGTCCACTTGTGAGGGGATTCACTGTATCTGCGTTAGCTCTCGCGTCATCGACTGCCTAGATACCTGAAGTCTTAGTACCAAGAACTGGTGTGTAAACTCCGTGAGCCGGCCCCGCATTCGCTGTCACTGGAGGATCAGCAACAAAGTCAATCCTGCCCTCGGTGAAGGGTCAATTGCAGGCATTACCGATACTTTCGAAGACACAGAGACCTATCAAGCGGTTGAGCGCCCCTCCTGCTCAGCTTAAGTTCTGACGTTGTACTGCTTATCCCTCTCATACAAGGACGCCTCTCGTCAGCGCATCTTTGGCTGTGTTGAATGAACGCAGCCCCAATGGCGTATAATCGGATTGGACGGGATGATGACCACCGCTACCCGCCCTTGGAAACACCGACAGATGATGAGGACGAGGGCCCCCAGGAGACTTCCTCTTCCGTGAACAAGCAATCTTCGTCGATACCTAACACTTATTTCGAAGAGGTCACTACGATACCCACCGAGTTACCCACCTGGACCAAGAACTACCCTTCCAAGATGTCTGACAATCCATACAGACCATGGGGATCAGACAATCCGTACGATGGGCGTCCAAGTGGGAGCGGGTCTCCACCTTGGGCTACGAACGACGGTTCCACATATCGTGGACCTCCATGGGCATCGACAACACTGTCCACTCAAACAGCATGGGGAGACCATAACGGGCTTCAGTCTCCCACTGCATCAGCAACCCCAACAAGGGTACCGACCGACGATGCATCATCACCTGCGCCTACAGAAGATGGTTTCCCTGATCTGCAGAACCACGGGGCAGACAACGGCCCCAACCGGACGCCCATGTACGCTGCTGCTGGCGTTACGCCGGTGGTGGTCATTATCATAGGGTTCCTCGTGTTCTGTTGTCTACGCAAGCGAAGACGGCAAAGGCAAGCAGCTGCTGAACATAGACATATCGAAGAGATGAAGATGCAACCGAAGCCTGTCGCGTTGCCCTACATAGCGCCCATAACGCCCCCTTCTCCACCGCCAGCAGTTCTGCCACAGTATTCCCCATCAACGCCATCATCGAGCCACCCTCCAACTGCAAGCTCCTCACAGCCTGTCATCTTGGGACCTATTCCATCTGGCAACAATGGTGCATACTTGACAGGCATGGACACATCCGACCTTATTTCCATGACTTCAGCAAACGGCGTTAGCAGACAGGGCACGGTAGTGGATCGAGATCCTTTCGCAGACGGCAGAAGCCTCGAGGAAGCACCACCACCATATCGACCAAGCAGTCTTCCCCCGGCCAGCCTCGCATCTACCTCTCGCAATAGCAGCGTTCGAATGGCTGCACCTCCACACATGACTTCACGGACACAACTCATCGAGCGTTCGCCTTTCGACGACCCTGAGGACGACGAGGTGTCAGAACTCTCAGGGCCTGCTCTGGGGAGGAGTACTGATGCGATGTCTGATGTTTCTGATTCTTCATATCAAGTTGACCCTGTTGTGGGCAGGTCTCCATTCTGATAGGCGTTACGATGAACTTTACTTTCTTATCTTAATGTATATACTCGAGGACAGTTCTCTCTCTACATCAGCGAACCTTACTGCGTCCTAACGAAAGCATATGTATAGGTGTTTAGATGTTGGTTCGACAGGAAAACGGCAGCCGGTGCAAAGGATGCGATTATTTCCAGTTACCTAGTCCAAATATGATTTCATGACGAAATGAGGCGTTCTAGCTCCGAGGACCGCATGTTTGGCTCGGTTGATACCACAAAGTACGTGTCAAAAAGACAGGGCAGATTGAAGACCTCAAGATCACAAACCCTTACCGAAACTTCTCTCTTTGATGAATCTCTTTGATGAGTCGTGAGCTATAAAGGGCACCCTGGGTCGTACATACACGATGTGCCCGCATGGTAGCATCGCCTCTGCTGAAATAACATGACAATCGCCCCCCCCCCCCCTCAGAATCAAGGGAGAGGGTGTACCTTGCATAAGAGATAGCGACATCTATCCGGCGACGCTAGGGTAGAGATGTACGATCATCTCACACGCCATGCCAGGGATGGGGGTCGACAAGGCCAGAGCCGATCCCGCCGTTGTCTCACAAACTCCGCTTGTGCACCGTTGTGCCAGCAACCACAGATAGTATTGTTTGGTAGCGTTTGGAGATCGTAGAGGTACTCGTGTGTTTTTATGTCATGACGAAGTCATATCGTAGGATCTTCGATCGTATGGGGCACGGCCTCGTATACCAGGACACGTGCAGTTAGGGGCCGAAGGTTAATTGTGGGAAGTGCTGAAATTGGCACGCCTACAGTAGGGCATTTCTCCGCTGGGGAGATCATGCATACGGCAATTGGCTCTAGGACGCGCAGTTTCCAGGAACAGGATAGGGAGGTATCGCCTGGCGGGCGCTCAAAAGGCATGGTATCGCATCAAAAGCACACGACTGTGCAGGTCCAACATTGCGGATGGGATTAGATCGAACTGGTGCTTGGCAGGGTGGACATCCTTCGGCAGCTCCTATTCGCTGCATGCTCAACATTTACGAGACCCAGCGGCCGGCTCAGGAGTGCAGCTCAGGAGTTTGCAGGAGAGATGGGCTGCAGGGCAGCTTGACTGGTTCACGGGTGTTCTAACAGCGAATGTCGAGTGGTTCTTTCCCAGGTTGTACCTAGCGCGGATGCAAATCTGGGCGGACCTCAGCGCGACCTGTCGAACCCAGCAATCGTTGTTCCGCTACGCATCTTCTCAGCCATCATGTTCCGTGCCGCCTGCGCTCTAGCACAGCGTGGTACCTTTGGCGCAGCCTCCTAGCTCTCATTTGCTCTATTGGTCCGCATTTGTTGGCGGAAGCCCTCGCTCGCATGCTCATCAGTCAGGCGTGAATTGGCATCAGACCTTCTCCATGTCTCCCTGCTAATACTACCAATAATGAGCACTCCCTCGCTATATCCCCACGAGCATGCCTACAGCCCATTGCGGCTCGGTTCCTGATTGTCTGCTGCCCGAACTTTAGGGCTCAGGAGACGCATTCCTGCGTTGCTGCTTGTTGCTCCGGGCCACGATCGGTACAACTCATTATTCAATCATTGTCGCCAAATTGCAGCCATTCTTCTGCAGCTTCACCTCGGCCCCACTGCTTCTTCGCCTATTAGCATTTGCAAGAAATCCTCACCGTCATTCCTCGCCAACGGCGTCCGAGCTTGCAACCGTTTCCGGCCTGCAGACCTCTCTTCTGCCCTTGAAGCTGTTGTGACGCCCCTCCGAGGTACCTGCATCTACAGTATCACAGCACTGACATATCCCTAATCCGGCCTGGGTGAGCGTCACTCAAGGTATCACAGCTTCAACGCTCCATCCTGCTTGCGTCTGCACCAGACTGCCACCAGGCTGCGAGAAATTTTGTCAGAGCATCGCTGTCTCCAACACCGCCGATCCGTCGAACGCCTCGAACCTCGTCTCCGTCGGCCGTCTGATACAGTAGCTATATGGTCTTGTAGGGCAGGAACATTGTGTCACTGGGATTGCTATGAGTCTCGATCAGCATATGTTTGGGTACGGACCTCTCTTTCACCGGTTCGAGCTCTCATGTGCCCCCCTCTGTTGAGGATACGGGTCATCACCCTGACACTGCTGGGTCGGTGCCACAGAAGCTCATGATGTACATCAAAAGCCGTCGATGCCTGCTCTGCCTGCTGGCATAGTGAGATTGGCTATGCTATTACCCCAATCGTGGTTTGGTCTACGCCGAGGGGCAGGCAGCACCGCGCTAGGATGTCATCCAGAGCCCTAGGGCATCGACCCATCAGAACCCCCCTCATAACTACATTCCAGCAAAACTTGCTCTCAGCGTTTGCGACGCTCGTTTTCAGTCTTGATACCTCTTGTCCAAGATTATATTCTCGATACATTTATCCGGCTCGTTTCACATTTTACAATGTTTCAGCGCTAACGTGGGTCGTGTGCTAGATCGAAGGATTGGCATCTCCTTCCCAGTCCATCCTCCACACCCAAGTCGGTGACGTTTCCCGACTCAACACCACTCAAGACGCCAAAGACGGAGGGGGCTGCTCACCAGACCCATTTCCTCGACGCCTGGGCAACACCTCGAGTCAATGGGCAGCACACCCCAGCACAGACACCCTCGTACTTGCTGTCGACGCCAAACGACCGACCCTCAAGCTCCTACAGCTTGAAGGTTCGCACACCTGAGGACCCAGAGTTCCATGTCAACCATTTTGCTCCCGCCAACCTTGTTCTGCCGCCTGTCGAACCTCAACGAAGATTGTCGTCATCACCGGATCCGAACTCGCTAAGGAGGGTTGGACTAAACCAGGAAGGTCAACGACTGCTATCTGGTCCCGTCAAGATGGACTTTTCGCAGATGCAGACGCCGCCTCCAACAAGAGATGCTACTTCAAGAAGAAACCTGCAGCAGAGTGTGGGCAACCCGAATGCAACTCCAGCAACGGTAATACGAAGGACACCCCATCAGCAAGTACCGACGTCTGATGGCATATTCAATCAGACCATGTTTGGGTACGCAGACGGCGTACCATTTTCGCCCAGCATGATGCCCTTTGCTAACGCTGGACAAATGTCGGCACCGCCAATGCCCCAGCAGAGGCTGTTCTGGGATTCGACTGATACCAGTCAAATGGATGTAGATATGTCCGGAGCATTAGACCCGTTTGGGCCTACGCCTAACAAGCTCCAAGGCAACATAGGTTGGCAGACATTCCACATTCCTGTCGTCGAGCAGATGCAAGCCCAGTTCCAGCCACAGCAAAGCATGTCATCCGCCGGACCTATGGCGTCCTTTGGCACGAGTACAGCAGGTGAGGGACAGACCTCACAACCAGGCTCATTCGTGTCCACGACTGCTGGCGTCGACCCAAGTATGCTGTTCAGCTTCACAAGTCCTGATGACATTACCGCCTCGTTCGGCAGTATGCCTAAGCAAGCCGCCTTCAAGCCGAACAGACAGCCGTACGAGACTCAGATGCTAGACTCTAAACGCGAAAAGGAAAAAGCAAAGAAACCTAGGAGCTTGCACTCACGTAGCAACACTAACTCGTCCTCCGGTTCCGTCGAAGAGAACCGCCCCAGTTTACAGCGCAGCAACACTGATGGCGGTTTTCGAAGGGCTCGACCAGTGAGCTCAGAGCGAAGATCTTCGGCAGACACCAGTGCTGCCTACCACATCCCACGCCGGTCGTCGCCACTGAAACGTGCGAACAGCGGCGTGCTGAAAGCCATCCCCGAGATTATTCGAAGGCCTCGCACACGACTGATCATCGACGAGACAGGTCGAGCTCGCACGGAGACTGTTCCGGCTGAAGAGGACGAGGCCACGCCCAGAGACATGCGGAGGACTTCGCAGACGTCCATGAGACATCAATACCCAGCGTTGTGGGAAGAGGGTGACACTGAGTCAGACTCAGACGAGCCGCAGCCCATCCTGAGTCGTAACAGTTCATTCAGCATACCACAGCCGCAGCGCCGTGCCTCGAAGCATGCCAGGACCGAGGGCAACGAGCTCTCGAGAAACAACTCCTTCAAGATGGCGCGACCTGCGTCAAGGACGACTTCAAGAGCCTCCTCTGGTGCTTTTGACAAAGCGTCTTTCGACTCCGTAAGGACTGTAAGGCCGCCCAGCCAGAATGCCTCGCGTAGAATCAGCATGGTCGACGTCCTTACAACCTCATCGTTCAGCAGCCAGGCGAGCAGTTACAACTTGGTACCTGACTCGCCAGGTGATGCCTTGGGAGCCCTGAAGAAGGTGGTTGGTAGTCGGCAGGAGAGGATTGGTAAGTTTTGAGAATTGCATACAGCCGTACAGGATGCTGATCATGGTAGAACGTGCTTCGCAGAACACTCTGCAAGCACACAACCAACGCTGGGCGCAAGCCTCTACCGACTTCGCGAATGCCTCCACGCCCCACGGTCACGGTCGCTATGACCCCTTTACCAATAATTTCAACGGCTCGCCAAGCACTGAAGGACTTACGACACCATCAACGGACCGCAGCAGCCTTTCGACGGACAGCACACGATGCGTTTGCCATGGCACAGATGAGGGTCAGCCAATGGTGCAGTGTGAAAGCTGCGAAAAATGGTTGCACATGGGCTGCCTTGGATTAAAACCAAGTACGCTTCCTGCTGTGTACGTATGTGTCTTCTGCACAGGCCAGACGCCTCTCGCGAGAGGTGGACGTATCAGAGGCCCTGTCCCCTTCGACTCGCCGCTTACGCACAAGTCGCTCTTCCGCCGATAAAGCCAGCGCAAACACTAAACCCAAGAAGAGCTGCACGCATACGCTTCTTCTCACAAACCACGCACATACCCTCCTCCTATTGAGGCCTATTTCCAAGTTTGATACCCAGACCCAAAAACCAACCACACAACACACTCCACAATTCGCAATTTGCATACCCGGAGTTTACGGCATCTCTGTTACCCTCGCATTCTGCATACACCAATACTAAACCACCCCTGAGGAGCGAAGCATCGAATATCATCTACCAGCATGTTGCATCATATATCACGCATCTCGACTGTTTTGCATTACCGCAACCCAAGCCAGCCCCCAACATCACATCTCCCAGTTTTTACGCACAACACCCTTCTTTCTCCGCCGGCCGGGGCACTCTTAATAGCACTCTTGTGCTTTAGTTCCTTTCTCTGAAGGCCTTCGGGCAACGATACCAGTATGATGTTTTCGACGCTTCCCTTAAGGAAGATGGGGATCGATGAAGATCATGGCTTGATGAACCCTTTTCATGTTTTCTACGACATTGTATGGGAAGAAGACTAGGACCAAATTGACGGTTGTACATGAATTAAGGGGAGATCGTAGCCTGGACAATCCTGTACATACATGTGGCATGTCTTAATTCACAGACTTCTTGATATCAAACTCTCTTGTTTCTGGTGTCGTAAGCCAACCGCAAGCTCACCCTACAACCTCGGGCATCTTTAGAATTATTCACACCCCACGTGCAATGAAATACTCTAATTGGTATGCTCAGCAAGATTCAGGGTCCCTTGTGGCATGAGATCTCGTGAGCAACTGAATCCATCCTCAGACAATATCAGCTCATGATGCTTACACCGTAGTTGCACCACGCCTACCACAACACTCTGTTCGACAATCACATCTTACAATGACAACTATCTTACCCTCAATGCTGCGCTCTCGGCAGTTGCTCACTCGGCTGCACCTTCCTTGTGTTACTCCACGCTCGGCTGCCGCTGCTTGCGTTAGCGCTGCCCCTCGTCGTCCATTTTCATGCCCCACGCCGAACACTTTCACACATCAACGTCACTACAGATTATACACAATGTCTGCCAAGGGAAACTACGAATTGCTCTGCCTCGAGAATCCTCTCCTGGACATCCAGGGTGTCGGGTAAGTCAATTGAACCCCTCCACGAAGCAAGATGCTCTGGTTTGGGGTTGAGTACCCTTATGGAACCTTTCTGACCTCAATACAGTGATGAGAAGCTTCTTGAGAAGTACGGTCTCAAAGCCAACGACGCCATCCTCGCCGACCCTGAGAAGCACATGGGTCTCTACGAGGACCTGATCCAGAACTACAAGGCCGTCCTCATCGCCGGTGGCGCTGCGCAGAACACCGCCCGTGGTGCCCAGTACATCCTGCCCTCCGAGTCCGTTCTCTACATTGGCTGCGTCGGCAAGGACAAGTATGGCGAGACCCTCGAGAACATCTGCAAGGAGGCTGGTGTCAAGACCGAGTACCTCTACGACGAGAAGACCCCCACTGGTCGCTGTGGTGTCGTCATCACTGGCCACAACCGCTCGCTCTGCACAGATCTTGCTGCGGCCAACAACTACAAGCTTGAACACTTGAAGCAAGACCACATCTGGAAGCAGGTCGAAAACGCTAAGGTCTACTACGTTGGTGGCTTCCACTTGACTGTCTGCGTGCCTGCCATCAAGGCCCTGGCTGAGGAGGCTGCTTCCAAGGACAAGGTATGTTATAGCCTGGATTTCCGCGTGGTTCATTAAAGCTGACACGACCCAGCCCTTCATCCTCAACTTGTCGGCTCCCTTCATTGCACAGTTCTTCAAGGACCCTCTCGACGAGGTCCTTCCTTACGTCGACATCCTCATCGGTAACGAGACCGAGGCCGCTGCCTTCGCTGAGTCGCACAACATCGATACCAAGGACGTCAAGAAGATCGCCGAGGCCATTGCCAACGGCCCCAAGAAAAACACACAGAGGCCCAGGACTGTCGTTTTCACACAGGGCACCGACCCCACAATCGCTGTCACCGCACAGGAGGGCGGCAAGGCCGACGTCAAGGAGGTCCCTGTCCATGCCATCGGCGAGGAGAAGATCAACGACACCAACGGTGCTGGGTACGTCTTACTACTGCCAATGACTCAAGATTCGATTCACTAACATGTCTGCAGTGACGCTTTCGCCGGTGGTTTCGTCGCCGGTATCGTCCAGGGCAAGCCCCTCGAGAAGGCCATCGACATGGGCCAGTGGCTCGCGAAGCTCTCGATCCAGGAGCTCGGTCCCTCGTTCCCCCAGCCCAAGCAGACATACTCCAGCTAAGCGTCGCAATCCACACTGATTGAGCGCGAATGCTCGTGTATTTCAACAATCTGCGAGAGCATGCCCCAGAATACGGGTGTGCGTATCAGGCCCTGCCCGCTCAGCAATGAGTGGTATGAGGGTAAAAAGTCCAAGCATTTGTTTTGGCGTACGTGGAACGGGTGAGGCACTTCAACAGCCGCAAAATAGATACCCAGGTTTAGCATGCAGTGACGTGTATGAATGGAAACAAATGAACGATCACTAGAGTTTCTCTTGTGCTGAATGTGATGCGAGTGTAGACCTTGTTGAACAGAGACATGATGTATTCCAAACACCCCGGTGCCTATCGGGAGCAAAAACTCAAGCCGCAGCCCGTCATAGCTGCAGCGATAACTCTAGTACGATCGATAAGGTCGCGAGAGTCAAAAATAGCGATGTCCGCAGGGCTCGAACCTACAACCTTTGGCGAGTTTCAGCGTCAACCGAAAACCAACGCGCTACCATTGCGCCAGGACACCTTATTAGAATCTTTGATGAAGAATGGACAAATGATATCTATTATATTCTAAATTCAATGAAATCATTCTTACAGGGAGCGTACGGTGCCTCTCACACTAGGTCATCTTGCCTCGAAGACGACACTTGCATGCTGTATTTGACTAAACATATCTGGAAATATGATTCATCTGTCTTGAGTTTCTGCTATGAAACTGATGCAGAACAACCAACATCAAAGATGGAACCCCCCCCCCAAAGTCAGCAAGACCGCTATCAGGAATCTGCGCAAGAGACACTGGATGTTGTTGAACTGAATCAGCTCAAGGTATTAGTTTGATTTTTTGACAAGAGTTGCGTCGTTGCGTCTGCCATGTTTGCCAGTCAGGCGAACAAGGTATCGGAAGTATCAGTCAAGAAACGCTTTCACGCGTGCCCTTGGACTCTGTTCGATGCTGCAGGACTTTCACTATATCAATTGCTCTGTCGAATGTTCTTGCCTTAATAGTATAAACGTCTCTGTTACAATCACCTCTATTCCGAATAACCACAACGTCTCTCTACTCTCAATCAACTCAACACTCAACATGGATTTCTCCAGCCCTCACAGCGATGAGCACAGAAGTCTCACTGGACTGCGACTCCGCTTAGACATTAAGACCACGATGCCGCTTCGCACTAATATGAAGCACTGTTGTGATCGTTTCTCCAGATACCACGACCTGGAATGCGGACACCGGATCACCACCGAACACGACGCCACGATATACGCTGCGAACTGTCAGCAGAAAGGTATTGGATCCTTTCGTGTGTGAGACATGTTTGGTCGATGAGATTGAGTCACCAGTGCAGTCCACAGATGCCAACGGCGATATCGAGGCGAAGATAGAGAAAGTCTTGCAAGACAAGGTACTACAAGAGAAAGCACGCACCACTGCTGAAAATTTCCTCACAATAGAAGATGGGAAGGGTTTCCATCGTTGTAGGCCTGCGCCAAAGTTAGATGGTGAATTCCCGATTCTCGAGGAGTCTCTACGCTTAGGTAATTCCTGGCTCTTCGACGAACTTCAGCTCTTCAAGTCCCGGTTCCTCAAAAAGACTCTAATGTGGGAATATTCTGGCAACATCACACACGCCCCTAGCACTCTGGCGCCACAGACTTACGTCCGGCCAACGCACCTTCGCAACCGCCCCACCACGTCTCGAAAGCCTCAGTCAATCCTTAAGCCACTAGCCGACAAATGGAAGATCAAGAAACGCACATGCCTTCCAGGTTTGATACCCTTGTCTAAGCAGCGTCTGGACGCAATGTCTTTGTGGCGTTTACCTGCAGTCACACACGGTCTAGTGCCCTGGCCATACGGTCCTCGTCCGCAGGACGGCGGTCCCCTTCAAGTGGGCCCTGACGAGATCGATAAAGCTGGCGCGAAGTACGATGACAAATTGGAGAACATGCTGACGCGCGCGAATCCTCAAGGCTTAAAGTCAGGCGGTTTTGATACTTAGGTGCGGCTTCCGGATGCAACGGCTTATGATGCGCGGTATGGACCAGTTTCGTAGGGGGTGCTGGTGGGAAGCAGGTTGAGCAACGTGACGATTGTTAGTGGCTATCATTACCAACGATGAAGTGGCCAAGCTTGTCCGTGGGATGATGGAGGAAGTGAAGCTGGACTGAATGGCTGCTGAAGTGTAGGGCTTTATTGCGCTGCCGTTGAGATTGAGCGCCATCCAGTGCTCGAGTCTAGGTCCATCTGCAGTATGGTAATCTGCTCTAGCTACGGTATATGCATTACTTGGTATCTGGCATATTGTAGTGTTTTCCTTGGATAAGAATCGATGTTTCGGTTACGGTCAGAATTTGCTGTCATCCTTCTACGTTATGGTGCAGTCATCAATAAAAGTTGTCCACAAGATCCTGACCTGATATGATAGTCGAAACGTGTGGCCGTGATGAAGAGGATGGGACCTTGGAGTGGTGTATGCTCGCATGAACCATCGAGGCTACAGTCGATAGCGAGTAATAAATCCCCTGAGGTGCTTGCATGATCAACATGCAATTCTAAACTCGATGAGTTGCAAGGTGCTCTGCCGGACCGACGTCCTTCGAACGGTGAGAGATACCAGTGCAGTGTCTCCAGACCCAGTTATTCGGTTGACGTGTATCCGTGACAGCAGCGCATAAGGATGCATGGCATAAGATGTCACAACCTCGACTGCCGTTCTGTTGGGGCCAATTTACGGGCCGTCAGTGACATCTTTGACACCGAGAGGATCCCCATGGGGTAATAATTCACGATGTCTCTTGTTTCCTAGGGATTTGGACGCTATTGTTCATGCACAGAAGGAGGCTTGTTCATTTCGGGCAGTTGCTCCTGGCTGCATTGCCACAGGGCCAACTCGTGGCATACCTGTCAGACGTCCCGCTCCTAGGGTAGGTCTTGGTACTTCCGAAGCCGTTGCGATCGTTCACACTGCTCAAGCAGTAGCTCTAGAAGGAGTTGGATATGCTGGTGAGGGCGCAAAGACCATATGATCACAATGCTCGCTCCATGATGAACGCCTGTAGGAATGCCGAAGTGCGCAACGAAGGATTCTCCTGCCAAGCGTCAACAAAGTGGACTTCCAATACACGCCAGGAGGACAGTTGTCGCGAGATGTCTAAAAGCAGATGTGGAGTAGAGAGGAGCGGGAACTGCAGGTGCGGAAAGAGCCCACGACGCACGTGTCCGCACTTCAATTTTGGCAGCAGCGCCCACCGGCTTGCGAACGATGCACCACCTAACACGTGCTATCCACAGACTCGCGCGACTTTCCTTCTATCAAAGCTCGATTTGGATGCTCTCACACCTTTTGCAGTCGCCCTCTGCTGTCTCGACGTGGCACGTAACAGTGACAATGGACGAATGGACGAATGGACGATCACAGTGAGGCTCCGCCAATTTAGGTTCTGTTATGAGCTGCCTGTCTCACGCCGGAACTTTATCTTCCTTCAAGCAAAGAGCCGAAGAGAACGCGTCAAAGGCTAAGCACTATTTCATCATCTTGGCGACGCGTCTTTCGAAGCCGAGCTGACTCCGTTCAAGGTTGGTGAGTTTCCCACTCACCATTGCCTGGACACATTACTCACGAGCACCAGGGCTGAACATCAAGGAGTCGGGAAGGTTGACCATCATGTCAGTTCCGCACGCCAGCTGCCTTACGACCCACAGCCAAGATCGTTTTCCTGCTGAAGCCAGAGGCATGACATCCACGACCACGTTCGATGAAGGTCCGGCGGGGCATGACCGTAATGGCTATTCACAGCATTTGAGATATGGCTGCACTTTGCCGAGTTTTTGCACAATACCACAACTTTGGTCGAGTAAATGACGATATTTCCAAGTAGCTCGAGAGTCCGAGCGACGGAGACATCCGCGAGGTCGACCCACCGGGTCTTGGATGGGTGTGCAGATCCTCCATGATCGCTTTGAGCACCGTAAGGAGCATCTCACGATCACGTTACGACTCTCGAGCACTTTGCGATATCAAATGCCAGCCCATGTGCAGCAACGTTTAACAAACGTTGAAGCTGTTAGCATGCGCGGCGAACACACCACTCATCCGACTATTTGGAACATGTAGCTCGTGTTCGCTTTCAAGGGTCTTTCCTCAACCAGCCAGCCCTCTGAATTTCCCTGTCAAGACCGCCACCATACGGTGGCTGGTACTCCTTGAGACTTCCTGAATCTTAGTTTGGCGACCATTGCCGGTTATTTTACCTAAAACGCTTCTGACCAGCGGTAGGGACGGATAATAGAGTTTGGTTCACATGCAGCTAGTTGCCTGAGCACAGGCATCTCGCTACTCTCACAGGTTTCGACACACCACTTTACACGTTAGCGGTCCAGGGTACCATCGAATCTGTCGATCCAAGATCGTCAATTGGTGTATGCACAACATACAAGCACCGAAATCTCGGAGAAATAACAGAGAGTCGGGCAGCATGCGGCTACCATTAGGTGTGCGCTTGACAGCGCTGCTGCGCCCGAACATCTAAAGTATGCCGCGATAACTGTTCGTTACGCGACCGTTACCCACTTGCTATCGGACATCTGCTTCCTGCTCATGCCGGTGTACTGCCAAGAAAGTATAGTCAACTCACTTAACCACCGGGATCCAGGTCCAGGTCGATCACAGCGCGCTATAGAAAGTGCTTGTCAGCGGGATACAGGACATCCTCATATACATGGCATGGGTGATCGCAACCACGTTTGAACCCAGGATCCACTTCCCGCTAGCATATCAGAGCATCCACTAGCCCCAGGAGCTCCTTCTCATCTGCGTTAAGATCCCACATCATACCCTGGCGCCGCTTGTCTGTCAATTGAAGTCTTTCGTTTACTGCACCTTTCGACGACACGGATCCGGACGTCGATATGTCACACATCGATGCTCTGATGCCGCATGTCAACCGCCTGTTCGCTCGAGGTGGCGGCTTCCACCCTCCTTCAGAAGTTCTCCTCAGCTGGCCTAAGCCGAACTACATCAATCCGGAGGATCGAGGATGGAGTTCATCGATCGTATTGCTAGTGTTCCTGGGAATTACCTTCCTGGTGTACATTGCACGCATGTGGGCACGACTAGGCCTTGGGAAGAACGCTGGACTTGACGATGTACTTATGAGTGTTGCGATGATACCACTCTTCGGTCTTACCATATCAGCTGTCCTTGGTAAGCTGGTCGCATCGTGTCACATTTATGGCTAACATTCAGCCCAGCTATCCGCATATATGGATTTCAATGGCACGTGTGGGACCAGACAAAAGAGACTTTGGTCACTGCTAGACAGGTCAGCTTATATGCACAAACTCTTTGTTACGATGCTGACCAAGTCCCAGATCACAATGTCAATTGAAATCAACTACATGATCTGCACGACTCTAATCAAGATCTCGATCCTCTGCTTCTACCGACGAATCACTGCTTCGCTCACCATCACCTTCGTGTACTGGGTTTGGGGATCCATCGCCTTTTGCGTCATATACGGCGTCACCTTTATTTTCCTGATTGCTCTCACTTGCACCCCAGCGCACGGCTTCTTCCATATCTTCGACATTGCCTGGAGGTTCCAGAACGAGTTGACTTGCCGCGATGAGGGAGCCGTCATCGTGGCTGTTGCTGCTATCAGCACCGTGCAGGACTTTATCATTGCTTTGCTTCCTGTCTTCCTCATATGGAAACTGCAGATTCCCAGAACTCAGAAGCTCGCCCTGTGTGGTATCTTCGGATTGGGTCTTGTGTAAGTGGTTGCCTGAAACATGGCGATCAACAGCTGACTTGTACAGTACCTGTGTTTGCGGTATTCTGCGCACGTATTACGCAACATACGTATACTATTATAGTATGTACCTCTCTCTCTTCTTGCCTGCCAAATTCTGAAATTTTATAGCCTACGATATCACATGGTACGCTTACTACGGCTGGATTTGGACAGCTCTTGAGGCCGACTTAGCTGTGATCTGTGCTTCTGCGCCGGCTCTCAAGATCTTCTTCCGCTGCTACTTCAGCTTGACTATATCTCGTTCCGACTACGCGAAATCCGGCAGTGGTAGTCGTAAGACATCTGCGCCTCTCTCGTCGACAGCGAAATCGCGTGGCAAAGGGTCCACGTTCTCGGCATCTCGAATCACAGCTGGTGGAACATATGACGACGAAGTGCCTATGAATAGCATCAAAGTCAGTCAGGGGCTAGATGTCCACATCGACGAGAGGGACGATGTGTCGCAAAAGAGTTTTGCTAGCACAGGGAACCTCACTGCTCTGCCCATGCCACAAGAAAGTGGATGGCAAGGCCCAAGTCAGTGGATACAAGGCTGTCGCACGGTGTGTGCAGCTCTGCGACCCTCAAGCCGGGGGAGCTCACAAACAAGAAGTTTCGAGAGGGATGTTGAAATTGGCGCAGCAAGATGACGAAATTCCTCTATAAAATCTTCAGCACACACGTCTAGTAATACATCCATTCACCGACTCGCTACAAAAAGGCACGACACAACTCCTTCATCGCATGAGCTACTCGGCTCCACGTCACATGTTCAGACAACCAAGCGAATCGAATCGCTTCATCACACTCGGGATGCCGGACCTCAGTGCCATCGGTATCAAATTCTTTGCGGCTCAATGACATCGCTTTTAGCCGCATACTCTCGGTTTCGCCGTTCTGCCCCTTGTCACTCGGCTCAGCACGCATGTATATGTTGAGGAATTATCGGATCCTTTACCTAGCTGCGTATAGCAGCTTCTACGTTTCAGACAGACGACGCGTACAACACTTTTTTCTTTAGACTGTACACACATAATGTACGATGCACGAACGGATGAGCAACATTGGCATTGCGACATGGACAGAAGACAGTATACCCCGTTTACTTTGCTTGCGAAGGCGTCCACATTTCGGTTCTAGCCTGGTACAATGCGCTATCAGCAGCATATTTTCAGCGTTTTTTTGTTGCTATCACGACTCATCGGCGATACCAATGCAAAGACTTTACCCAGCAGTCATTGTCGGCAACTGCCGATGATCGGTTCCGTCGGCAAGCGGTTCTGAGCGTGCCTTCTGATTCGTCAATGTCAGCTTCCCAAGGCTTTACGAGCTCCGAGCTCACCGGAGGGGTGTGCGGGGGAAGATCACTCAATGACGAAGACTGAGTTGACTCAAATTTCTTCTTCACAATCGCCATAAAGCTCCTGACTCCTTCTTGTACGGTGTCACGAAAAGCCCTCTCGCATTGCAGGCAAGACTGGCTACACAATTTCTGGTAAGAACCTCGATACCAACGCTGGACGGCTGCAGCACATCCACACTCTGTATTTCAGACAAAGGTTGCTATAGTCTTTTAACAATTTGTTAGATTGCAGAAAACTTGCAAACTAGCTTTAAAAGCATCCCATAATTTCGTTGAATTCGTACAAAATGCCGCAACTCCTCAAGCTTGCTTCCGCTCAAGCCCGCACCCTCGAAACTACGCAAGAAACCCTCCGCGCCCTTGAAGCCACTACAAAACGCGCCGCAGCTGAGAGTGTCGACATCATCCTATTCCCAGAAGCCTACCTTGGAGGCTACCCACGCACCTGCGACTTCGGGGCCGCTGTCGGCGCACGCACGCCAGAAGGCCGCGAGCAGTTTCTGGCATACTTCCACGATGCTGTAGATCTTGGAGACACACCAACTGGCGCAGGTCAAGACTGGGTAGAGAGGAAGCTTGAGCTACCTTGTGGCAAGAAGTACAGAGGCGATGGTGTCAGAGAAGAGCTTGAGCGCATTGCGCGCGAGACAGGCGTCTTTGTAGTTACTGGACTCGTCGAGCGATGCGCAGGCACACTGTACTGTGGAGCTGTCTTCGTATGCCCCAAGCTTGGTATTTTGGGCAAGAGACGTAAGGTCATGCCTACTGGCTCTGAGCGCTTAGTCTGGGGCCAAGGTTCAGCATCCACATTGCGCGCCGTCACAACGGAGATCAAGGGCGTCAAGCTGTGCATCGGGTCGGCTATTTGCTGGGAGAACTACATGCCTCTCCTGCGACAGAGTCTGTACAGCCAGAACGTCAACCTCTGGTTTGCGCCCACAGCAGACGCTAGAGATACCTGGGAGTCACTGGTCCGCACAATCGGCTGCGAAGGACGTTGTTTCGTCGTGAGCGCAAACCAATGCGTCAAGAGGAAGCATCTCCCAAGCTGGATCAAGAGCGGCAAGACAACTCAGCACAGCAACAGCGCGCCAGCACAACCCGAGGCCCCCAAGACAGGAGGCGGACGAAGGAAGAGCACAATCGTCTTCACAGAAGAGAAGAACGAGATCTGCCTTCCCCTACACGACAGCAACAGCGAACACCAAACCAACGGCGACTCCTCAGCTACCGACTCCGGCTCCTCGCCTCTCCATAACGAAGTTGAGCAGCCGCTTAGCCCTAAGCAAACCGCTACCAACCAAGTCGCGCCCTCCTCGCCTGACGACGAAGACTATGTCTCAAGAGGTGGGTCATGCATCGTTTCGCCGCTGGGCGAAGTAATTGCTGGGCCTGTTTGGGAGAAGGAAGATGAACTACTGGTTACTGAAGTAGACTTTGAAGACTGTGAGAGGGGCAGATTGGACTTTGATTCTGCAGGGAGTTACTCAAGATCAGATAGCTTCAAGCTGTCAGTCGAGGGACTGGATCTCAATCCGCCGCCGCAGTAAGTTGTAGAACGTTGTATATTGTGCTTATCATGTATTGTCTACAGACTGTTCATAAATCGTAAATCGCAGAACGTACCCTTTTCCCCTCATCTCCATTCACTTGCACTTCTTACAGACTTTGTGTAGTCTAGTTCGTGGGGTGGGCCGATGCACCATTCATTGTAGGCAGGCTCGTTGTATCGCCAGCAGACTTGGTGTCGTTTTCTGCGACTGCGCGGCGGCCGTCCTCGTTGGTCGGGTCGGTGGGCTTGAAGCCGATGTTGTCGGACTTGAGGTTTGCGGGGCCGTTCTTGTCGCCGCTGGAGAGCACGTCCTTGACCTTGTCTGTAACCTTGCCTGTGGAGTATTAGGAGCAGAAGGAAAGGATTGAGGGGATCAAAGTAGCGAGAGGGTTGTTCTTCTCGAGCTTCGAGGCTTGCTGTTCTTGAACATCGGTCATTGTGATTATGTATGGAGAAGTTTTGAAGGTAGATTAGAGTTTTGTTGTAACCTGAGTTGAGGTTCAGGCGGAGCAGACCGAGTACGAAGATGTGATGAAGATGAAGATAGGTCAACGCTGGTAGCTATGTGGAGGCCTCCATAGTGATGTCAGATGCTACAGATATTGATATGACATCAGCATCTGAATGTCACAACGTACGCAAATACCTAACCGTTGGTAATGAGCCACTGCAGGTCTAGGTCTCGGGATACCCATATCGTGTGGTTCGCAACGTCCGAGCCATCTCGAAATCGAACTCGGGGCACTTTGTATACGTCCACGCTCGATGATGGCATGGCTTCTCTTATCTTGAACCTCGGCTGACCCCGGGCTTCTTACCCCAGAGCATTCGGCTGATCATCACCCCGCAAGGCACTCCACCCGCGTCGAATCCACTTTCATCACACATTTTACTCGCCGGCCCGTCGTGCCCGAGCACACGCGGCTGAATTAGGGATGACCGGCATGTAATCATATATACAGGATATGTTCGTATCTATTGGCGTATATACAGAGCCCTCGCTGACATATTCGTACACATGCTTTCTTGGCACCTCCTTACTAAGGCTTCTGCCCTATTACAGAACAGAAAACTCACCTGATGAGCTTACTAATGTGTCAAGAGACCCATGCATATGTACATATACAGGATATACAGGTTGGATATACAAGGGGTTTGCATGTATCCACGGATACGTACAAACCTAGGCTGAACGTCCGGACTGATGGCCACAACGACTTCCTAAGCGGGCAAGCCGCGACGGTGTGATGATCAGTTTGCTTCCGATCGGTGAATTGCCGAGACGTACGTGCAGTGCAAGCTTCGTATAAGACTTGCCTTGGTGCGCCTGGCTGCTTGACGTTCGCTTGTCTTCTGTGGTGTTCAGAAGCCTCGCTTTTTTGCCGCTTCGACTTCATCAGGTCTCGAGGGTCAGTGACGACCCCACACTCGCCACTATCGCCATGGAGATTCAAGACGACATCGACAAGAAGCCACGGGCTGATTACATCGATGATGCTGTTCATGCGCCCGCAGGGCAGTCGAAGTTGACTGTTCCTCCGCTTGTTGCGGCCATGTCCCAAGAGCAACGAGTGGCGGCTGAAGCGAAGTTGAGGAAGAAGGTCGACACAAGGTTGCTACCGATGATCATTCTCATGTACATCATGAACTACCTTGATCGAAACAACATCGCGGCAGTTCGATTGGCGGGTCTGCAGGATGAGTTGAACCTGAGCAGCGTGCAGTATCAGGTCAGTTTGGATATGCCCCAACTCCTTGAAAACCTCCACGATACTAATTGCCGATAAGACCACCGTCTCGATCCTCTTTGTCGGATACGTAGGTATGCAAGTGCCGTCGAATTTGTTCCTGAACAAGACTGGAAAGCCTGCGCTTTACTTGCCATCTTGCATGATCATCTGGGGCATAATCAGTGGTCTGACTGGTGCCTGCCAGAACTTCGCTGGGCTAGCTGCTTGTCGCTTTTTCCTCGGCTTCATTGAGGCAGCGTACTTTCCTGGATGTCTCTTCTACCTCTCGTCTTGGTACACGCGCAAGGAACTTGGTCTGCGAACTGCGATTCTGTATTCCGGCTCGCTCATCTCAGGTGCTTTCGGTGGTCTTATCACAGCGGGTATCACCAGCAACATGAACGGAACGCACGGTTTGCGGGCGTGGCGCTGGGTCTTTATTCTTGAAGGCATCATCACTGTCATCATCGCTTTTGCAGCGTTCTTCATTCTTCCGAACTTCCCGCGTACGACAAAATGGCTGAGCGAGGAAGAGCGCCAACTCGCTGTCTACCGATTGCAGGAAGACATTGGCGAGGATGATTGGACTTCCGCCGAGCAGCAGACGTTTTTCCACGGCCTCAAGCTTGCGTTGGTGGACATCAAGACCTGGATCTTCACAGTCTTGCTTCTGTCCATCGTCTCCTCTGCGTCCGTAACGAACTTCTTCCCGACCGTTGTCAAGACGCTCGGCTACGACAATATCCATACGTTGCTCCTGACAGCACCTCCTTACGTGCTCGCTGTCATCACGACGTTCTTGAATGCGTGGCACGCCGACAGGACCGGCGAGCGCTTCTGGCACATCGTCTTACCGCTCTGCGTTGGTGTCTTCGCCTTCATCCTCGCCGCTGCTACGCATACCACAGGACCACGTTATGCAGCTATGATGTTGATGGTTCCCGGCGTATACACCGGGTACGTCGTGGCTCTGGCCTGGATATCAAATTCGATGCCGCGACCGCCCGCGAAACGTGCTGCTGCGCTCGCTTTCATCAATGCGATCTCGAATACGAGCAGTATCTACGCGAGTTACATGTATCCACAGCCCAAGAGCGGCGCACAGCCCAACCTGACGATCCCTCTTAGTGTTGACTGCGCGACTGCGGGATTGGCCATCATTATGACGATCATCATGAGGATCATTCTGGGTAGACTGAATAAGAAGTTGGATAGAGGAGAGCATGTTGAGGGAGCGATCAATGCGGTCCCTGGCGAGGCGCAGGAGCGAGGGTTCAGGTTCTTGGTGTAAAACTCTTGGTTCTAGAGATCTTAGAGCATGATCATCGAATACAAACACAACGCTTTAACTCATTGATGATGTGCATGCCTGTAGTCCTTTTAAGTAGTGATGGCGTTAAGGTGGTTGGTGATTGAGTTTCGGGCACTCGAACCTTCCACGCTGAATCCGGTTAGCGCTACCCGACCCACTTTTTGCGCGTCGCGATCACCGTCATCCAACATGTGTCAACCTCCTCCATCCACCCCAGCACTTCACGTTATCAGATCACTTCGCGCCCGTACTTCACTCTGGCCTAGTCAACACTATCGTTTATCAAGATATCAGGCTTCTCACGTTTGAACCGGCCTTGTGTACCTGGACTTGGCGCTTTCGCAATAGCGTCACACTCAGGATTATCGAAGCGCCTTGTGCACAGATAATGCTCTTCACGAGATCACATCTTCAGGCGTGTACTACATATCACACAACCGTTTAACCATTACCCAAGTCTTACAGACCCGCCGCTTCACTCACCCTGAAAGCCTCACTTTTTGACCGCCACAAAAGGCAACAACGCGACACGCTAGTAAACGCCACATTTGATATCATTGAAGTCGACATAAGACGACAGGAAGTTATCATAGACTTCTCAAATAACGCATTTCGGGTTCCCCAAAGGCCTCGGAAGATATGATGTCTCACGCAAATCTGGTCATGGCGTGTCAATGGGGGTGGTCCAGCACACCTGACTCAGAACACGCACAGCCTACCACCTCAACCGCGCCACAGTCCACATCAACCACACCCTTCAATAACATTCGGAGCAAACGATTTGCACCATGTCAGGGCCGTCTCTATCACCAGTTGCTGTGTTCACATCGTATTCGGACCGATCTCGTCGAAGACTGTGGCGGCAACTGCGTTGAGCCTTTTGGAAATTCCACGGGCCTTGCGTTCGTCTGCAATGAATGTATCCAGGAAGAAGCTATCGACATTTGGGAGCAGCGAAAAGCGCAACACGGCGCATCTTATCCGCCTATCGACCAAATGTCGAAAGAGCAGTACGATCTATTCTTTGAGGAACGCCGATTGCTGGAAGCTGAGTTTGCACGAGAGCACAAGCTCTACGAAATGGAATTGAAGGCCAACATGCGGCCAAGCAACATCTGTTCCGCACAAGAAGCGAGCACAGAAGAGACAGAGTTTGCGGCTGAACTGGACTCTTTATCACTGGCAATGATGTCTTCTGGCGATGGGGCAGTTCAACATCAACTTGCGCAAACTCGCGGTCGGTCCAGCTTACCAAGCGACGCGTCTGAACAGCTGCACTGGACCCTGAACTCGCTTGCGCTGGATCGTGGCGCATGTGGCATCGAATATTCGACATCGCAGTCTCCGAACGGCGTACCCTCGTTACGGCAGATGAACGAGGAAGAGCTGTGGAAGAAGCCGCGGGAGTGAGCGGACGAGGGCTAGGACCGACATGATGACGTTCACCCGACGCAAGGCCAGCGTACCACCATGTCTGCGATTGATGATGTTTGTTAGCGGCATGGATCTGGAGTTTAGCGGCATTTACAGGTGTTGACTGCGTAGCAGTACGCAAGAATTGAATCTCTACTTCAAGATATATATTAATGGCCCTCACATTGCAGCAAAGCTCCGATGCATCAGTTACCAATCCTCACTTTGGACGATCCCGCCTGGAGGCTTCCAAAGCGAAGTTGATTAAAGTGTAGAGCGAACAAGACTACCTGTAGTTTTTCAAGTATTCTTGAGCTAACAAAAACAAAGTAGGTGTGGTTCGATAGTATCACTTCGGGACGACCAAATATTGGAACAAATGGGGTCGCGCATATGCTAATTACAAACCCCTCACGCACACACCCTATGAGCCCAATGTATTCGAGCAACACTAAATTGCACCACCAAACTATCGGCGCGAATCCGGATAGGCAGGACCGTCGATCTGTCTGGGCACAACATTCCATTGGTGCGCCGTAGCAACTGTGCTTATCGGGTCCACTTGTGGGGTTGTGATCACCCAGGTACAAGAAGTGCTCGCAAGTATACAACAATCCTCATTCCTTGACTCCCGGTTGCTCTAGAACCATTGCGACGATGTTTCGATGCATTCCGTGTGCTTTGGCACTCGTGATTGCGAGTTGGGCAAGAGCGGCTTGTGTACCAGACGTGCCTGAGGAGTTACTTGCATACACCCCGGTTCTTAGCCATCCAGCTGTACTCAAAGCATTTGAAAGAGTTGAAGAATTACTGCAGAAGCCTTACGATGACAACGTCACGCGTGATGCACTGAGTTTCGCAATCGTCCACGCCTCTTCGCCCACACCCATCTATACCTTCAATGCCGGCGATCTGAAGTTCAACGAAACTTCCCTCTATCCTCTAAACGTCACCGGGAATGCCATCACTAGCGATTCCATATTCCGCGTCGCTTCCGTTACGAAGAACCTCGCCATGGCCAGCGCTCTGATCCTTTCCCGGCTTTCGAACCACGCTATTACCCTCGATACTCCAGTCCGGAACCTTCTACCGTCTTTTCACCTCCCGCCGCTCGACTGGGCAGATGGCGGCAGCGACATCACTCTGGGTATGTTGGCAAGCCACACAAGTGGTGTTACGAGAGAGAGCTTCAGTACGAACTTCAATCAAGTGTTAAGTACAGGAAAAGCCACCGCGGAGCAAATCGGAGCGTTATGGGCGGACCAAACAGTGGAGAGCGTGGTTGAGGGGGTCGGAAAGACAGAGTTGATGTTTAGGCCTGGTGAGAGGTCCGCGTACTCCAATGCGGGCATTGGGATCCTCGGAGCTGCAGTAGCCTCGTACTATAACGAGATTACTCGCGGCAATCTGACTTGGAGTCAGCTTGCGACACAGGAGCTACTGGAGCCATTGAACATGACACACAGCTTCATAGGCCCCGTTTTTGATAGCCTCATTCCGTTCGTTACGGTGCCTGGAGGCGACAACTGGGCTGATCTGGTGGTTGGAGAAGGATACGATCCGGCCGCGGGCATGTGGGTGAGTTGTCTTCGTCTCGAATGATGACTGTATGACAGTATTGACAGACTCCAGAGCTCAGCAAATGATCTAGCAAAGTATCTTCACGGCGTCTGGCTGCAACACTCCCCCTCACTTATCTCGCCCTCCAACCGCCGTCGCGCGCTGAAGCCAGTCTACGCCTTCCCAGACGGCAAGCAGCAAGTCGGCCCAGGATGGGAGATCAGCCTTCATACAGTCCCCACAAGCTCCAATGCAAGCAAACCCAACATGACTAAGACGTACAGTATCTACGGCAAGTCAGGGAGCGGTGGTGGCTGGCAGTCCTGGATCGATGTCGTGCCCAATCTTGGCTACGGGCATGTGATCCTCAGTCAGACCGCTGGACTGGAGGGGTACGAGACGCTGTATCCAGGAAGTATGTATAGCGACATACAAGACATCATTGTCCCTGCGTTTGCAGAGGCACTGACTGCGCAAGTCGAGATGAGGTTCGCGGGCACCTACGGAAGTGGGCGAGATACGGGCATCATTACAGACGTAGTGAGCAGCATTGGTTCCAACTCGACAACGTACGCTAGACTCGAAGTTCAGGACCAGATTCTGTACATGCGCGAGCTCATCGTCAATGGTAGCAGCGCTCTGGAAGCAATCGACCGGTTAAGCTGGCTTGATAACATCGTAGAAACACGATACTTTTCCAGACCGGAGGGTGTCGTGCTACAGCCTGCTGGAGGAGCAAGTGAGGTAGCAGATTTTGGTGAAGGGGCGCAAGTCTTCAGAATGACCCTTGCTGGAGAGGAGGTGTGTAACTGGTATGATTATGATGGGTAAGTGGTTTAAATTGGGGAATCGGCTTCGTCCCATTCGCTAATGACTCGTAGGTACAAAGATCAGAACGGGTGGCCTTTGACCAAGGTTGTGCTGGTCGAGACTAGCAACGGGGTTGAGCTGCGTTATCCGCCATTTGACATTATAGTGACCAAATCATAGGACGCTCAACTATGCCTTCGCCTCAACCTACATGATGGACCCACTTTTTCGATTCTCCTCTCGTTTTTGGTTTGGTCAAGGATCAATTGTTACTACTAGATATCCCGCAAAACTTGGCCACAGCAATGGAGCGATTGATCCGTGGGCCGACTATGAACGTGTTAGCGAGAAGGACTTCAGTGGGTAATTGGCTTTTGTGAGCCTTACCAAGCCGACTAGATCCACGCTGCGAAACACTACCGTCGACCTGCCTATCAAAGCGATTCAAATACGGGTCGCCAACTTGATGACAGTTCCAGCCTTACTATGCGCCACAATCTTTTTCCTGCCAGCGATTGATGAATGAGGCCAAAGCCCAGGTGAACTTCTCTCACTTGCGAAAGGCGTACTACTTACTGGTGACGTCTTAGCCTGCCTCTATCAAAAATGGTCTACATTTTCAATCTCACTGTCAAGGGTTAAGTAAGAGAAGCCAGCAATCGATCGTCTTTTACTTGGAACGCAGCAGGTATCACTATATAGCTTGATAAGCGCTCACATCCTAGCTTCTCAACCGCACCTTCTACACTCTACACACCTGTCCATCAACACCCAACAGCCCTCCTTTCCAACACCCATTCGCATCTCGTAACAATACGAGCGACGATAGGTTATACCACAGACTTTGGGCCACGACTCGCAACGGTGACCTCTACGTAAACGATGTTACGTCCGGTCGTCGACAGTGTAGCAAGGGGTCCGTTAGACTTCCACTCGCGACCGTGGCCTCCAGGTTTCCCGACGCCAGATGAGCGGTTCCATATCCTTCAGGCCGACACAGATAGCAATAAAGATCGGCATTCCGAGGTCAAGATCGCTGGGCAGAATTCCGCAAGGACAAGACACTTGAAGCGGTTCACAGGACATACCAATCGGCTTACAGGACACTCAAATCGTTTCACACGCATCTCACATCGGCTCACACGACACTTTGACAACAGCTCTATGAGAACTAGATCGCTCGAGCTGCACTTGAGGACCGGCTCAGTGAGTACGAGGCGAAGGAAGCCAAGCAAATGAAAGAAGAACAAGTGATCATAGATTACCTCATCCGTCTCGCCAACCGGTACTATCATTCTGCCGAAATGAAAGGAGCAAGGGGACTTTAGCTTCAAGCGGACGTCTCGCCTCCACCCTGATGCATCTACGCTGAGTGCCGGTTGCGATGGGCTGGTTATATGGAGGATCGGCAGGCTGAGATCCTCAAGGACACAGGTAATTCGCCTGACGAATACAATCTGATTGTCTCTTCGGAGGCCCCGGTTGTCAAGAGCGAGACGGAATAGGAGCAGTCACCGATGAGGACAGAAGGTGCTACTACAGAGTAGGGGCGGAAGCTAACGGGGGGCGGCATTGACACACTCGGTAGATGAACGATCTGAAAATCACTCTGGGCAAAATAAGAACGGCAATGCAATATGGATTACATCACCACACTGCTTTGACAAGAAATCATGAGAGTATATCGGTAGTATATATTGGAGAATCTGAAGCTTTTACGGTGACTTCAGGACTTCAAAGCTCCAGAACTCATACACCTTCCCCTTACGCACCCACGGTCTAGTACTAGCACTCACCAGCACCTCCGGATCTACCACCGCGCCCCCAATCGCTTGACCTCCACCTCTATAGCTGGAAAAGCCCAAAAGTCGTCTGGCGCTGACAGACTACGGAAAGTGTGATATTCGGGCGCTGAAACTTGGTGTTCGAGTTCTGAGCGTCAACTGATAGTACGGTGTTCCGCGCATCTCGGTGGAGACCGTTGTAAAAGTCAGGAGAGTCCGAGTGAACTTCGTGGTAGATCAGGTCTCGCAGCTCGTGTAGCAGGCCGAAGAAGCGGAAAGGTCCAGTGAAGCTGGCTGTAGGGTCGAACGGTGCCATGCTGAGCTTGCTCCAGTTGAATGCAAATGTCGAAGTACTGTAGCGTTGTGGAGGTTGTCAAGGAGGTAGGTCAGGGCAGAGGGTGGCGGAGTATTCGTATGCGATGTAAGGTGAAGATGAGCTAGCGCACGTGCGCTTGTTGGACTTCGATCCAGAAAGAGTAACGAGCAACGGCCATTTTTTTGGAGATCATTGACTTCCTCCAGGGTCTTGGATGACAGCGACAAACAGGACATCCTGATCAGCCTCGATTAAGTAAGCATGGAGGTATCCAATGGGCTCTGCAGCGACCCAAAACATGGACCTAGGACAATACTCATCCTAAGGTCACCTTCACCTCAGCCATCTAGACCCGAGTCGGCAGGAGATTGGACGCCAATTCTCCTGCTTCACCAAGACTCTTGCTTATCTGATCCTCTACCCCCTTTGAGAAGAAGCAGCTGATTGACACCTGCACTACGAGTCGATCTAGCTCGAACCCAATCAACTCAAGCCCAGTTAAGTCAATCGTGATCTTGCCCATAGCGCTGTCGAATATGGATGTACCTAGACCAAAACTCAAGTACAGCGCTCGCTGGCCAGTGTAGTAACATAAGATGTTTCCCAGGCGCTTCAGCAGCATTGTGCATGGAGCGATCGACTCTCTTAGCCCAGTGTCAATGGTGACGTTCTCTGCATCCTTGATGGTTCGCCTAGAGCGGTTGCGCAGATTCTGCGCCCGCATCAGCTCATCCTGCGTGTTCTTTGAGCCTGCGGCTGAAGAACTCTCGCTGCTGATAAAGAATGCTGTCGTAGGGGCGGAGGCTAGTGGTGCTGCTGTTTAGCCACTGTAAGAGAAGCGACTGGTGATGAAATGCTTGTGCTTGTGAGTGTCTAGCCATGTGGAAAGTTTTCTATGCGGGTGTTCAATACGTCCTCCCTGTGTTTAGGGAGGATATGGAGCGTAATTCTTAAGTTGCCCTGTTTAACAAGGTGCACGGGTTTTGGAAGCCTTGAGCAGATTTTGCTAAGACGAGGTCGCGTAGCTCTTGCGGAAGGTCGTAGATACGGAGTGGTCCGGTGAAGTTTGCTGTTGGATTGATAACTGCCTTCTTGCGTTTAACCATCGTGACTACCTCCTGGATGATCGATAATGACGGCTGATACTAAGGTGGTGTGATAACGGAAATAGAATCGAAGCAGAGACAGTGAATGTGTGATGGCTTGTAGAAGTCGTGAAGAAGAGAAACGGTTATCAATTATTGGGGTGAGTCGAGAGGAGTCAGTACCAGAGAACCATACTTCGTCTGCTAATAAAAGGCTGTCCTTGCTGGTGACTCCGGGCCACCAACATTGCTGCGAGCTGACAATATCAGTGCGGCTTCTCTTTGGCACTCTCTCGCGTGGCGAAAAATGCCGGCTGCAGCATCCTAATAATCACCCAAACAACACACTCCTGGATGCCTTCCGCACAATTAACAAGGGTCTACAAGGTTTGCAAAAAACACTGTAGTCCTGTAACGATTTGTGAAAGTGCAAGTAGCTTCTGAATCTGCACCCGAAGCCCTCCTATAGCGCACTTGTATCCGGCTTTTTTCTGCTACATGAGAGGCACTTTGCCATGCCCTTTGCTTCAGGGCACGACGAGAGCATGTTAGTAATACTCGCCAATCCTCAGCGGCCTCATCGATCCTGGGTCATCCGTAAGTCGGCTAATGAAGTGTCACAGTGATCGAAGGCCGATGCAACTATGCTGATATGCATGATCAAAGACAAAGACAATGGCACACAGCGTTAGAACGCGCGCTGTTCGCTCACACAAGACGGTGATGTTAGTGTTCGCCCAGTCGCGCCTACCGATTTCAATAACGCTAGAGCCCGATACGGCATGGGCGGCGGGCTTAGTGGCACCCACGCTTAAGCGAGTCTGCGAAATTCCTACTTGGTGGAAGTTGCAACTCGACATCACGACCACTAACCACCAGCAAAGTCAGTCGCCATGGGTCGTGTCATCCGCAACCAGCGTAAGGGTCGCGGCTCTATCTTCACGGCCAACACCCGCCTGAACAAGGCCCCCGCCCAGTTCCGCACGCTCGACTTCGTACGTTCTCGAACCGCGCAGCCGCCGCAACAACCGCACACGAAGGAATGTGAGGGGCTAACAGCAGGCAGTCTGAGCGCAATGGATACATTCGCGGTGTAGTCAAGGAGATTGTCCACGACAGCGGTCGTGGTGAGTGCACCCGCGCGCAATGGGCGACAGGGCTTTTCTGACGATTTTGCAGGCGCTCCTCTGGCCAAGGTCACTTTCCGCAACCCTTACAGGTTCAAGCACAACACCGAGACCTTCATTGCCAACGAGGGCATGTACACTGGCCAGGTCAGTGCCCCCGCAAAGTACGAGAAGTGACGGGCTCGTAGACTAACACAGCGCAGTTCATCTACGCCGGAAAGCACGCCGCTCTCACCATCGGCAACATCCTGCCCCTCCACTCCGTCCCTGAGGGTACCGTCCTCACCAACGTCGAGGACAAGTCCGGTGACCGTGGTGCGCTCGGCCGTACTTCCGGTAACTACGTTACCGTCATCGGCCACAACCCCGACGAGGGCAAGACCCGTGTCAAGCTCCCCTCCGGTGCCAAGAAGGTCCTTCCCAGCTCTTGCCGTGGTATGGTCGGTATCGTCGCCGGTGGTGGACGTACAGACAAGCCCCTCCTCAAGGCCTCGCGTGCCAAGCACAAGGTCAGTAGAAACCCGCAAAGTGCGATCATTGCAGTGCTGACAATTTCTAGTTCGCTGCCAAGCGCAACAGCTGGCCCAGGACTCGTGGTGTTGCCATGAACCCCGTCGATCACCCCCACGGTGGTGGTAACCACCAGCATATCGGAAAGGCCTCGACCATCTCGCGCTACGCCGTTGCCGGTCAGAAGGCTGGTCTCATCGCCGCCAGGAGGACAGGTCTGCTCCGCGGTACCCAGAAGACCAAGGATTAAGTGGTTTCTTGAAACGGTGGCGTCGGTTATCTGGATCAATGACAATGATGCACTCGGTTATTCTCTCATACCACACACCAACATGCGGGTGGCTGGGCGTTATGATACTTCTCCGGTCAGGCTTCTCAGAAGGTCTACATGCATGATAGGCTATAGGGAATGTGATACCGAAAAATGCATTGGACTGTACTTTTGGCAATGTGAACGTTTGATTCTCAATCCACCAGTCTCTGCTCCCAGTTGCACGAATTTGAACTGCTTACAATGTTCAGGCTCTTCCTTTTGACGTAGCTGCTCACCACACGCGTTCATTCAAGCCCGCTCATAACCGTATCCCCATCCTCACCCACCTCGCCCTCCATCTCACCTTCCTCTTCCCGCTGACCAGGATAATCCAAATCTAGCACCCTATAATGCTTCGCATCCTGCGCCAGCACAACCACAACTCTCCTCCCTTTCCGCCCATTGACCACCAACCTCGCCGGTACAAAGCGTCCCTCGCGCTCAAACACGTGGATCGTGTACTGCTGCACCACTGCAGGTGTGATGTTCGTGATTGTGCGGTCTGATGGGGCAGGCGCGGTGCCAGTGGGGAGCAGATGTGTGGAGCTCGAAGAAGGGAGAGTGTGGTAGGGTATCGATGTGTCCTTGCCATCATCCTGCGTGGGCGTGCTGTAAGGGATGCGCAGGATTCTGTAGCCTTGTATGCCGTCGTCGTCATTTGCGCTCTGAGGTTTGGGGGAGTAAAGCAGCACGAGTAGGGCGAAGTCGTCGGCGAATTTGAAGTCGAGGATTGAACTGCCGGACGGGAAGGAGAGGCTCGCGATACTGTGGCTCCGCAGGTCCCGGGGAAGAGAGGTTATGCTGGATAGGTGGGTGAGGCGGTGGATGTGGAGCGTTGCTGGGGAAGAGGGGGAGGCGAGGGCGATGTAGGTTGATATCTCTGTCCGGCTTGATGTCGTGGAGAGTGCCGGTTGCTGCTGGTCTCCTGTTAGCCGTGTCCTTGGGTCATGGGAAGTGCATGGCGCAAGGCCTACCTCATACACCATCTTCATATCCACGATGCTGTCCTCTTCTCCATTCGGGGAGGTCTCGAGGACGACACCGCTGTCCATCTGTATCCCGCTCTCCTGCCACTTACTAACCTGCCTCAACAACCCCGTCGTGCCTTTCGCCAAATGGCCCAGAACATGCTCCAAGCACAGCGCCTCAGGTCTCCACTTCTGCCCTTCCTCAAACACCTCAATCGCCTTTTTCGTATCCTCATAGCTCGCCTTCGCTTTCTCCTTATCTTCCGCTTCCAGCATAACCTCTGGCATCAAATACGGCTGCAGACTGCTCTGCTGCAGCCCATAGCGCACATACTCCAGTACCAAGCTGACATCAACACCCGAGTCTCGCCCCTCCATCTCGGCTCGGCTTTGGCTATCGGGCTCTGTGGCTTCGAAGTCGATGACGAAGCGCAGCCATCTGCTGAATGCAGCGAATTGGCGTTTTTCATCTGCGATGTAGAGCAGCACGGTATGTGCTAATAAGCGCATGTTTTTCAGCGTTTCGAGGAGGGATGTAAACTCTGTGGTCGGGCTGCTGAAGATCCAATCTGTGTCGTGATACATCGCTAGCCCACGCAGGCGCGAAATGACTGTTGCCGTGCGATCAAGTGCCGGGATGAGATTTTCATGTACAAGTGCCTGCAGTGTGGTGAGCGAGGAGGTGACAGTGTTGTCCCAGCGCTTGTGACCCTGTTCGGCGAGCTCGTCGACGAGCCATTCGCGGATGAGAGGTGGGCATGCGCTGGTGCAGGCTAGGTGAAAGAGGTTCGTAGTAAGATCGCCTTGACCTTTTTCTTCGAGTGTTTCGGAGATGTTCATCATGAACTTCGAAGGGAGATCTGTGGCGTGCTTGAAGAATGTACGAATGCATTGGAGGCATTGTGTTATGTAGAGGAGAAGGTTTTGAAGCTGTGAGGTCTTAGAGGCGATGAGGTGGAGGTAAATGCCTGCGCTCGGGACGAAGTTGAGTGTTAGTGGGACAAAGCTAATGCTCTTCGTTTGCGAGTTTGGGGTGGTGGTCCGCATGAGGAGGCTGTGGCTGCAGCCATATGGATGACTCGCGTGTAATAAGGGTGTGCTGTCGATGTTCCATGCTGGAGGTAGGCTGACCGTGACTGTCTCCAGTGAGTCGTAGATGGAAGGATGTACCGTTCCGCGTTCCGAGCACCGAATGAACATGTCCACCGAGTTGTAGTCCTTCAGATGATGTGAATGTAACAACGCATCGACCTCGGCTTGCGAGCTGAACGCGCCCGAATCTGCCTGTGAGACCCTCATGAACGGGAGCGCAGGCGGCAATGGAATCGCAGGCAGCTTCGGCAACAGCGTCTCGACATCCATAACAGCCAGCTGGTCCGGCAGATCAGGCGCGCAATCCACAGCATGTATATCAGGCTGCCTCTGTAGGAAGTCTTCAACATCTGCGCCATCCTTTGCCTCATCCCAAACTTCAGTCGAGAGATCGAAACCCCGCGCCGCTTTCTTCGTCCTGCTCTTGACAGACTCAACATCAATGAAGTTCAGGCCCCATCCAATGCACTTCACCCTGCTGTTAGATCCATCTCTTGAAACTTTCTTCGGCAGGTCGAGATCCTTTAACCCGACTTTTCCCGTTTCGCTGCTGACTAGATCTGTTTTGCCGTCGCTCCAACTGACTGCGATGCTTTTGCCATTGAACTCCCATTTGATCGTATCGAGGACTAGTTCCTCGCTCTTCCTTTTTAAGCCGAAAGCTCGCTGCCCATTGATACGGTACACTTCCAAGTTCTCTTCTGTAGTAACGACGGCAATCAGGTCCATAGTTGGGCAATAGGCGATCAGGTGGGGGTGGATTGGGTGCAGCAAGATCTTCTCCGCTTGTTGGAGCAACGTAGGCGCATTTGAAAACTCCATCCTGTGCTTGCAATGACCCTCAGGTCGGGATGAGAGTTAGGTGGTTGATATGGCGTGGGAGGTGAGTGTTTGTTTGAAGGTGGAACTAGCAACAAACAGGACTAGTGGCATCGTGTGGTCACGATCTCTTAGAGGCAGTCGTTCTTGACAGCGACACATGTATTGATTTCAGGTGAGATGGAAGTCTCTGAAAAACCGGGCATCCTTAGCGATTTCTATACAGGACGCTTCCAAAATACCATGGCCAAGCACCTGGCGAGTCTGTGTCGCGAAAGCCCTTTCCGAGGAGTCGAGCTCAAGAACGTGATGTGAATCGTGAAGGACTCAAGTTTGTATATGCTGAAAATAAGCTGATAATTTTGTGCTCCAGCAAAGCGAAGCGATGCATACAGACCGTATCCCGTGGGTATATCAGTTCATGCCAGCCATAGTACAAACACAATCCTTCGTCATGTCCATGCAATATGCCAAATGCCACATCCTGAACGCCGAACCGCGGCGCCAAGCATACGGTACCCCTCTCTCTATGCAAACGCCTCATGCCTCTTATCTGGGCTCTGTCTTGAGCCGGAGATGTGCTCACGGCCAACCCTTCTCATAAGCCTCACATATCTACCGCGGGCTGCTCGTACGTTTAGGCTGCACACTCTCCCTCTGCACTCTCAAACTGCGCATATTACTCCCGCTACTTGCTCTCCCACCAAGCCTGCCATCCTCATCGAAACTCGTGCCTTTCTTCCTGTTGTCTTCGTCGTCACTATCCGCCAAATTCCCCAACTCAAACTGGTTCTCCACATCGTAATCATGCATCAACCCCGCGCCTTCACCGCCCATGCCGCTACTCCTCCGCACCCCACTTCCATTACTCTGCAAATACAGTTCCTGGCTGCGGCGCGCCTGCATACTGCGTCTCGTCGGAAAGCCGCTGATAGCGTCGCTAGGGATGCCGTCGGAGAGCGTGTTGCCGAGCGCGTTCGTGCCGTTGGGATCGTCGCGGGACAGGTTGAGCAAGTATACGCCGGAGAAGATGATAAGAAAGCCGCAGAGTAGGGAGATTGTGTTTACGGCAGAGGTGGTGTTGAAGCCCTGGAAGAGGAGGCACGAGGCGATGAGGGTGAAGGTTGTGAATGTTACGTAGTACAAAGGGTTGACACTGGAGGGTGTTAGTGCTGGGCTTCGATTTAGGGAGGCGTGGGAAAGGGAGACGTACATGTTGGTGGAGAACTGGCTGAGGGCTTTGTTGAAGTAGTTCATTTGCGTGAGGATGCAGCCTACGATCATGATGACGAAGACGTAGGTTGAGGGGTGTGTGAACTGGTTGTTGCCCGCGAAGGTCATTTTCAGCGCGATGCCGAAGGCCTTGATGAACATGATCGAGACGGAGCCGGTTGTGGAGCAGATGGAGAGGTAGATGAGCGGGTTCTTGCGGCCGTGCTTGGGAGCGATCTTGTAGATCATGAAGATGGAGAAGATGGCGACGAAGAGGCAGTAGATCAGGAAACCTAGGCAGGGTTAGTTGCCTGCGCAGACATGCTTTCCTGGCGCAAGACACATACCAGGCTGGAGCGCCAGATGCAAGATCTCGTCGACAGACGAAACCTCCTTATCGGGCGGCGCATGGAGCACGATAATCACACTCCCAATCAGACAAATCGCACAGCCAATCTTGCCCAACAGGCCCAGCTGCTCATCCAAGAAGTAGCTACCCAGCACAGCGCCAATAAGCACACTCAACGCACCGAGCGGCGTGACAAGAATCGCAGGCGCAAACGCATACGCCGCGAAGTTGAAGATCTCGCCGAGCACCATGGTGATTATGCCGGCCCACCAGGTCGAGTTGCGCAGGTACGAGTAGCCGTCGCCGTCGAAGCCGTGCTTTTCCATGGACGCATTGAGGCCCTTCTTTGTGATGACGAAACTGGCGCCAATCGCGAGCGAGGACGAGACTGCGAGGCAGAGGCCGACATATCTGTTCGAAGGGTTAGCATGTTGGTCGGCGGGCGTTGTGCGCGGCTGCGTACTTGTCTTCCACCATGACGCCGTTCAGCGACTATCGCCTAGCCGGGAAGATATGGATATGTGTGTATGTATGGCAATGCGCTCAGATGCGCCGTGTAATCGCTACAGCTGTGTTGCGAGAAGCGCAAGCAGTGCGGTGTGGTTATCGATAATGAGCTTGTGTTGCGGTTATCGATAATGAGCTTGCGAGCAATCTGTTGCGTGTCGTGATCGCGCTGTCCTCGATCCAACACAGCAGAACTCAGCACTTGAGCTCTGCGTTGCGACGTGGTGCGATGCGGAGATTCGGCAAAGTTCGAATGTGTCGATGTTCGTGACAGGCAGGGCCTTGAAATCGATGCGCGTTTCACCAAACGCCGCCGAGGGATTCCAGGCACGAAAGGAGCGACTGCGACCGTGGGGCGACGTCGTCACCTGCAGCGAGGGATGGGTGGATGGGTGGGGACTAGCGGTAGTAACGACTGTCTAGAACAACAAGAGCACAGTGCTCGCACAGCTCGAGCGACAATGACAACAGGAGAGCAACAGGACTTGAGCGCGAGCAAAGCGTCCGGGGAACAGCTGTGGTTATCGATAAATTCAACAAGTGTCAAGTAACGCTATCGCTCAGGTACCGTTTCGCCCTGGCTGGCCTTCCCTCCCAAGGTTTCACCGTGGTGCTGCCAAATGCAGGGGTTCTTTTCTTAGCGTTCTGTGCTGCTCAGCCTCAAAGCCAGCGAACGAACACGGGACGGGGGCCGCGGTCGCCTTTGTGTTGGGGTTACGCGTCTGCAACTTCGGATTCTACGGACTCCCGGCGTGCCTGTCGATCCTTCATTCCTGATGCAATTGTTGACGCTGATCAAAGACAGCAGTTGTTCATTCGTGTGCCATGACTTTCTGCGTCTTCAAACTCTTGGCCAATTGAGTTCATGGCGCACTCGCACTTTGGTTCGTAGAAGTTACCAGTTTCTGGCTGGCTGTCTCCGTGTCCAAAGGAATCCCTTAATCACTCTCACGCATTCAAACTTTGGTCACGCATCTGCGTTCGTACTCATCTGTAGTCAGCATTCTGCATTTGTACTTGAGTTCAACTAGTAGTAAAAGTAGATATCTAGGATACAGAACGTCCAATCGCAGCATCCAGACGACGTCAGCGCAATACGAGGCTGGCGAAAGATGCCTGAAATAGGTCTTTGCCGACTCCACAGTCGATGTTGAACTCCACTGCTGTCGTGAGTGACGCAGCTCGTCTTCCTGGTGTCTTTGCAACCACGCATGCGTCCTGACCGTCCTGCAACGTCGATTGCGACAGCACAGAGCGCCGGACAAAATCCACAATTCTTCGAACCTGGGGTATCTCATCGCCGTCTCTGCCATGCCAACCCAAACGCCTCAATTCAACCTCCCAATAATGTGCACCATTGTGCCCTCCATGTTGTGTTTTTTTGTTTTGTGTTTTGTGCTTTGTGTAACGATCCAGGGGAAGAATCTGTGAACACAGACTGACATACCTTGCTGATGCGCCATCCTTGCAAAGCTCCCCGAGGGAAGCAACGGCTCACTGTGATTCTTACGTATCAAAACTGTGGTTAGTTGATTATTAGTAGATGCTATATGAACGGAGCCAGGCTCAATGTCGAAGTCAATGCGCGCCAGATGTTCGAAGAGTTGGAGAAAGAGTAGTTGCCGAGAGGAATATCCGAGAGAGAAGATGGTGAAGAGATCCAAGGCTGGTGTGGAAACATGAAAGGCAGAGCTAATGGTTAGTACTCGAAAGAAACCTCGTAAGATTCTGAGGGTGGCGGGCTTCACACTCTGGGTCTTTTCGCGTCTGGCAAGCAAAAGTCAGCATCGAGACGTCTCTTGCACGGTGAGGACAGAGTCATACCTGTGCAGTCGGGCGCATCATCAATCTCATCGCCAACCTCATCGATAGATCTTTTCTGTCCTTGTGGAGAAGACGGCTTATGATCGTATGATGAGGTTAACGCAAGGTCTGCAGCTGAAGACGTAGCCACAGGCTGTTCGACCGCGCCACCCTCTTCATCTTCATGTGCGGTGGCATCATCATGTAAAAGAACTGCGTCTTCTCCTGGCAGGTTCGAAGCCGGGTCTGCGTCGATGGCCCATTCAGGGGCATTATCCAGGTCCAAGAAGGCATCGGCATGTGTGACATCCTCAACAGCCCCAAAGGCCTCGTCGACGTGATCGCCGTGATTGGTTTCGTCCAAGGGCTGTTCATCAAAGCCTAGGTTCTCCTCACCATCCATGTTCTGGAAGCCGTAGTCGGCGAAATCTTGATTAGTGTCGCCATTGAAGGTATCATTCGCCTCGAATGGGTCTCCCACGGTGCCATCTGCTTCGAAGTCCTGGAACGGATCGCCTTGGTCGTATGTCTCTGTGTAGTCTTGGAAGGCATAGTGGTTTGCATCATCACCATATTGTGTTTGCGTAAGCAAAGTGGCATCGTCATCGTGCTCATCGAAACCGGTCTCAACGATGTTTCCTTCATCCTGGCCGTCATGCTCAGGAGCGAGCCCTGACACTTGGATCTCCGTAGGTTCGTCTCCCTGAACAGTAGACGAAGACGGCGATGGCACATGCGCTGGCACGGACTTATCTTCTTGAGCATCCTCATCATCACTGTAGTCGACAAAATCCTCCGCTTCCTGTTTCTCATGCGCAATTTGGTCGGGCGTTCTCTCGTCCTTGGTCTCGGAGGCGTGTCGTTCCGCTGCTTCCGACTCTGGCTCGTGTGCTGCCTCTGCGTGATCTAAGGTTATACCAGGAGCTACGCTCTCCGAAAGGTCCAGGTCAGCAGCTTCTTGGGCGGTGTGAGATTCCTCGTCCTGTGCGTCCAGAGCCTGATTCAACTCTCCTTCCAAATCTACACCCTGCTGATGCTGTGCATAATTTTGGCTTGAATCTTCTTCCTGCTCGTCTTCCCGGTTCTCGACATCCTCGAACTGTTGTTCATCAGGCTCACCAGCTTCCGCTTCCTGTGGGACGATGCTGTGGACGGAACCAGGAGAGCTAGCCTCTTCCTCTTCGTTCTCTTCTTCGTCCCATTCGACATGATCATGTTCTGTCGAAGCACTAGAGAACACATTCGAAAAGTGGGTCTCGCCTGCTGCGACTGCGGCGTCCAAGGCAGAATAGCCACTGCCCTGCTCAGCATATTGGGCAACATCAGCGAGCAGCGTAGCGAAGCGTGGACGGAACTGCAGGGTGATGTAGAAGCACTCCGGATCATCGTTGCCATCTTGTGCTTGCAATGTGTGGTACATATCTACCAGGCGCTCCAAAGACACAGCTACGCAGGCAGTGTTGTCTTCATAGAGCTCGAGGTTGTGAAAATGGTCGAAACGGAACCCGATCTCGTGTTCGCCAGATACGTCGTCACCAAGGGACAGCCTGCATGCTTGAAAGAGATCCGAGATGCTAGACTTGGCCACTGACAAATCTTCAAGCAAGAAGTCACCACTCTCGTCGAGGTCATGTTGCTTGAACAGCCACAATTCGTTTCCTGCGTAGTTCACGGTCACTGGTCGCAACTCGATCTGCTGGACATCGTGGTGATTGCTCTCATTGTCGTTCCCTGCGTCTTGTTGCTGCTCTTCTTGCTGTTCCACAGCGGCGTCATCGTCATGGTGAGCATGCTCATCTGCTGGAAGCGAAACGCCACCATCATCGTCGGCATGAACGTAGTCCTCGTCGTCGCCTTCACGCTGCAGTTCAGCGTCTTGTAACTGATTCTCAGGACCAGCATCTCTTCGTTCAAGGGTCCTCGCGACGTCATCTTCACGTGTTTGCATCTCATCGTCAGCGGCTTCAATGGGCTCGAGTGGCTGCGCGTCTTCTTGCGTTTGGATGTCCTCGTTGTGGTCATCGGCTGGCACAGATGTAGCCTCGACATCAAAGGATACTCGTGCATCTTCCTCTTCATGCACTGATGGGCTGTGCATCTTGACTGGCTGCTGTGCCTCATCATCTGAGTAGTCGATCAGATCTTCGTCTGGCGGCGCAAGCATGTCTGCTTCGAAAGTGGTAGCACTTTCGGCTACAGTCTGTGACACTGCAGCGGCGCCACCATCGTTGTACACATCATCTTCCTCGATCAGATCGCCATGATCAGCCATAAAATCGTCTTGGTCGGCTGGTAGCTCTTGCATGTCAAATCCACCATCTGTCGCCGCGTCGTTGAGTGACATGTTATCATCTTGGACCAAGGGTGCAGTATCCAGATCGAGGTCGATGTCGCCATCGCCGAAGTCGAAGCCAGTATCAGAGAGTACGTCCATGTTGTCGTCAGGTGCGGAGACTTCGAGGGCTGGTATAGCTTGTGCGGTGGTAGTCATGGTGTCTGGGCTGTGTAGAGCAGCAGCTCAGCTGGCATATACTGTGGGAGGGGGAACACCTCGAGGCGTAATCAATTCAAGCGCGTCACGACCACGTGTGGCAAGGCGGCGGAGAGGTATATGTAAGCTGCGCTGATTGTTTTGCAATCTCGACACTGAGGACTACTAGCGCATCGCGTCGAGAAAGTACACTCTCGAAGGTGTGAGGGTAGATAGTGTTTATGGGTCGAGGGGAAGGGTGAAATAAGACAAAGAGGGAACCGTGGGACCGTGACGCGCCAAGGCAGGGTAGTAGCAATCTGCGAGGCGAGGTATTGCAGTGAATGCTCCCGAACCGCAACTTGAACCGAAAACAAGAAACTAGACAGAAGCTGTCACCGTGAGAGAGGCGTGTCGCTGTGCGGTGCTGGTACTATGTGGCCGACGTTTGATGTGTCGAGCTGCGGGCAAGGGAGGAGCTGCTTAAGTGCTGCGGAAGGCGCTAGCACAGGGCCCCTGCCACACGTGATTCTCCACATCGAACTTCCAGGTGTTCAGTGTTGCGACTTGAGGTAGTGCTTGTGATAGGGTTGTCCGATTAGGTTGTTGAATTCACAGCTGCCTATCAGAGAGCCCACTCGAACAGTGCGCCTCTCTCCGCAGTCAGAAACCCCAATTCGAAATCTGGGTGGTGTTGTAAATTCCATTCGAGCAACAACCCCCTCCATCTTCGACCCTCCAACTCAACCACACAGCCTCCGAGCTCGCAGCGCTGCACAACAAAAGACACGGCTCAGTGCACGGGAGCAATTCTCTGAACATTATCAATTGAACGTCTACGACAATGGTACAACACAACAGCTCTTTCGAAGGGCCATCTGTCAACATCAAGCTGACGAATGCAGGTGGTCCTCGCAGCGTCGATATGCACGCGAGGCGGCAAGGCCGTCCTCTCACGCCAGTTTCGAGAGATGCAGCGCTCTCGTATCGAGGCCCTCCTCGCCTCCTTTCCCAAGCTCGCCGACAGCAACACCCAGCACACCACCTGCGAACAGGACAACGTGCGCTATGTATACCAGCCCTTGGACGAGCTGTACATGGTGCTGATCACCAACCTGCAATCCAACATCCTGCAGGATATCAACTCGCTACACCTCTTCGCCCAGGTTGTTTCGTCAACATGCAAGTCTCTCGACGAGCGCGAGATTCTCAGGAACGCTTTCGAGCTTCTCACCGCCTTCGATGAGATCGTTACATTGGGATACAGGGAAAACCTCACCATGAGCCAGATCAAGACCTTCTTGGATATGGAGTCACACGAGGAGCGCATCCAGGAGATTATAGCACGGAACAAGGAGCTCGAGGCTTCAGAGGAGCGCAAACGCAGGGCCAAGCAGTTGGAGATGCAGCGCAAGGAGATGTCGAGATCTCAACGCGCTGGAGCTGGAGGTATGGGAGGTGGAATGGGCAGTGGCATGGGCGGTGGCATGGGCGGTGGCATGGGACGCCAGTCATCGTATCCTGCATTCACACCCAGCGCGCCTACACAGACGGTCCCAGACACGTACGACAGCTACGAGGCGTCAAAGAAGGCACCAGCGAAGCCGCTGGCATTGGGCAAGAAGGGTATGCAACTCGGCAAGAAGAACAAGACAAACAGCGCATTCGACCAGATCGCTGGAGATCTACCACCCGAGAGCGAACCCCTCGTCGCACCCAAGGCTTCAGCACCCGCCGCTGTAGCCCCAGCCAGCGCACGTCAGTCTACCTCGACTGACCGTGAAGCTATCCACATCACCACCAACGAGACCATCTCCGCGCGACTTGATCGTGAAGGTCTGCTGAAATCGTTCGAAGTCAAGGGTGAGATGCAGCTCAAGATCACCGACGCATCCCTCACACAAGTCAAGCTTGACCTTCAGACCGGCGACACAAGGGGCGCACAGCTGATGACACATCCCAAGGTCGACAAGACTGTCTTCAGGAACGACAAAGTCATCCAGCTTGCAGACACCACAAAGGGCTTCCCCTCAAACATGGGCATTGGTGTCATGAAGTGGAAGCTCGCACCAAGGCCCGACGATGTCTCGGACCCGCCAATCACTTTCCGCGTCTGGGTCGAGGAGTCGGGCAGCACATTCAACATCACTGTTGAGTACGAGCTTACTGGCAGCGAACCGCTCAAGGACGTCACAGTCACCATCCCATACGAAACTGACGAGCCGAACGTCGGCTCCTTCGACGCGGTGTACGAGGTCAGCGGCGACAGCATTGAGTGGAACATTGGCGCTGTTGATGAGAGCAACAGCTCTGGCAGCTTCGAGTTCGAGGCACAGGCTGGCAGCGATTCTGAGTTCTTCCCTATGCGTGTAAGGTTCAGCAAGAGCACGCCATTCGTTGATGTTGATGTAAGTTTCACCACTCTCGGCTGTACAAAGTACGTGCTAATCTTGTGATCAGGTCTCGAACGTCACACTTCTCTCCATGAACCAGGACATTGGCTTCACCAAGGACGTCAAGTCCATCGCTGATGTGTATGAGATTGCATGAGCGTAACATGGACTTCTACGAGCTTGCGAATTCTTGGTGGGTGTCGGAAAAGCATAGATTAGAGCGGAATCTTCTGAATGTAACGAGCGACTTCAGCTGCTTGCATGCTGTTTTGTTTTTCCCGACTTGTCCATACTCCGTGATGGTGTTTCGTTATGAACCCATGAAATAACGCAACAACATCCTGCTGGGACTTCTAACGTTCCCGGACAAGCCCACATCATTCTGTCTTGTCAAATTTCATTGCAAGACAATGTGCGCATTCTGGGTACCAGCGCCATTTTCCCATCGATTTATAGGTGCCTGCCTGTTCCGCAAACAACGAACACTGCAAAGAAGCGATAATTTAATACCAAAATATCACACATCACCGTTCCGCAACTTCCCTCGGGAGACAATGGTGGAAGGTTTCGCTCTTGAAGTCATAGAAAGTCATAGAGCATGAACATGTAATGACTGCAGGCACGTGGTGATGTGAATCGGAGTGACTTGGAGGTTGTAAAAGATTCAATGCATCGTGTCATGCAACTATATACTCTGCAAACCTCCTATGCACCAAATTGTTGTATCCAACATGAACGCTTCAATTTTGTATATACAGAATGCCGCCTGCTAAACGCTTGCTGGTATATGGTGGAAATACACTCATGGTCAAATGGATGCAACGTATTCGTGCGAGATGTAAGCTCGGCCGTAAGTCCCTCGTGTTATATCGGCCGTGAAACAGATATCGCTGGAAATGCGATAGTCGTAATATGGTGCGGTGAGAACGTATCGGGTAGAAGGGCATAATATGCGAGTACCGAGCTCAGACAACAGCATCCCCGAGGTATGAAAAGTCGTCCATAAGCATGTCCAATTGGCTCGTCGGGCTCTCGCGCTGAACGCTGATCCGTTTCGATCGAAGCGTAACCTCGCTCTGAACCGTCTCTTTGCTCTTCGTCCCGTCCTCGGGCAGACTGTACCCTTGGAAGCCCAAACCAAAGCAGGCAGCCTGTCGTCTCGGCATAGCCTCTGCGTGCTGGATGTCGAGGTTGAAGAGATCAGAGCTGAATGATATTGCGGAAAGACGGAGAGTATTAACGTCAAGTTGTGGAGGTGTCGAAGTGCGATTGTTGGTAAAGTCGTTTTCTTCGTCAACTTCGGTGATCGTAGTGGTTTGTTGGGCCTTGTTGAAGGCATGCTCGGCGAAGGAGTAGCGGATCGACTGGCGTAGAGGTGATCCTGCATCGCTTGAGACGCTGGTAGCGGAGCTGAAGGTTGGTGATGTGATGCCTTCATCCTCCGAAGTTGCATAGCTGTCGAAGCTGCTCCACGTAGAGAAGTGGCTGCGCTGTTTCTCGGAGACCTGTGCGATCGGCTCTTCATCATCCTCATATGCTTGCAGAATGTCGTCAGTCACTGCATCTTCGACCCCTGCCTCATCGATAGGTGTTGCCTCTTCTGATGCACATGCATTGCATGCAAACAGTGGTGCGGGAATCAGGTATTGAGGAAGAGCAGGCAGGTCTTTCTCAAGAGGCATCTCTCGCAGACTAGGGCTGCGACTTCCTCCATGGCTCGACGAAGGACGCTCATCCGCAGCTGGTGGTGCCAGAGATGGGATCGGGCGCCGAAGAACTGGTGCAGCCTTGAAGAACTGCACTTCCCTCGCTTGCTGGATGCTGCTGTCGAACTCGTGCTGAAATCTTGGTGATGAGACCCAACGGTCGTTTGCGTAGAGGCTACGCTTTGTTCGTTTGGTATCTGCTGAGTTTGCCCGGTGACGGCTAGGCTCGATGTCGAACTCGTCACTGACGACGGTCGATGGCATGTAGGATCGACGTCGTTGCACAGGTGTCTCGTTGGCTGGCAGCTCTGCGATGAGTGGCTGAGCGTCCGTGAAAGGGTCCACAGGGTGTGATGTAAGCGGTGAAAAGCCTTTGGTGATGGTTGGGATTGAGAGTGGTGGGGGGGTGGTTCTTTGTGGCCGAGAGAAGTTCCTGGGCGAACGTAGTGGTGTGGGCTGGTAAGTAGGCAACACGCCGTCAGCCGTTGTACTGATTAGTACAGGCGCGCTGATTTGCATTTCTCTGACATCAGATGAACTTCGTGACCTTGAGCGAGCTCGTTTTGAAGCGAACTTCTCCTTCAGATCCTTGAAGTCTGCAAAGAGTGGCGTTGAGGGGAGCAGTGGCGACGCAGATGCGCTTCGAGCATGTCGTGATACATTTGGTGACAAGAATTGGTCCGCTGGAGGGTATGTGGCAGATTTGGGAGCCCATGGTGAAGGCAATGGTAAAGCGTAAGCTTCGCGATTCGAACTTCGAGGTCTAGGAGAAGGCAACGGCTTGCCTGGAGGAACAGGCGTCAGATACCTGTCTTTGGGGTTACGCGTAAATGCCGAAGAGTTTTCAATGGAGTTGCTACGACTGCGCTCTTCTACGGGTATCTCCAGTATGTTGACGCTTTGCCCAGGCAGCAGAGGACATACTGTTGTCGAAGGCTGCGAGGGATTGTGACATTCCTTGTCGCCATCGACTTCATACTATTGCAGGTCAGCATCATCAAAAATGGAAACACGATATACTTACATAGTACCAGTATGTGCCACCCATCTTCAACGGGCCGTCTCGTTTCGGTGATAGCATGCTGAGGTCACCGTCGCAGAAGATGTCGAAGAAAATGAAGCAACCTTTCCAAATGCTGCGCCCACCTCGAGTATCAAGATGAAGACTGTAGCGCTTAGAGAAGTTGTCCCAAGATCCGAGTAAGACTACGCTACGAAGTGCACCCGGACATTGACTGTAAAAGGTTATAAACTGCAGATGTCTGGCGGCGGCGCATAGGGGTACACATACAAAAGAAACGTATGCAGCGTGGTGTTGTCCATGGTCATAAGCGCGGCGCAGTTAAGCCGCTCTGAGTAAGAAGGATGAGATGTGAAGCGGATAGGCGTCTAAATGCTGGTATGCTGCATGTACAAGGTATCAAAAATAGTATGCCATGGGAAACAGTGTGTTGGACTGCAGCAGCCGCCTCGGCAGTTTGGTCTGATCGGAGAATAGTCCTGCAGTCAAAAAGAAGACGCTTGTCAACTGGAAGGTATTCTGTGGTGTTTGGTTGCAAGATGAAACTGATCCTCATGCGCCGATGTGTGCTTGCGGCGAGGCTGACTGGGGCTGATGCAGGCTGGAGGCCCAGGAAGGACCGACGCCTTGGTCGAGTCCAACAAAAGTAAGCGCAGATATGCAGACGGACAGACAAGGCGATGGAGGTTTGCTTTCGAGTCGGTGGTTGCGATGTGCTTGCTCCGTATTGGTCGAATTAGCGCCAGTTGGTGATGTTGGCGAGGTGTGGTGATGATCCAGCCTGAGCGCTTAATGACGCCGTCTGAACTCGGTAAATAGATGTACTATTTGAAACACAGTGTCTGGCGGGGTCCAAAAAGCCTTGTATACTGTTGATCAAAAGTCGAGGTGAGAGAAGGTACAAGAGCTGCGGCCGAGGCTGAGATGTAGCTGTCAAATAGGGACTAGACATGGCAGGAACCTAAGGGACGGCAACCACGGCGGCTTCTCAGTTAGCGAGTGGAAAGAACAAACTTGCAGCAATTGCAAGGTTTGGATAGGACCACTGATGAGACACGCCATCGTGCACGCCCGTAACCAAGCTTCTGTCGCAATAAGCTATCGTTGGCGGCGAACGCCGGCCGGTGGGGAAACTGTTTGATATCCCTCATTTCCAGTACCATCAAATGCGTTACCATGACTTGAGGAACACCTCCAACCAGATACCGTGAGCTCTAAGGGGAAGTGAACCGTGGTCCTGCATCCGGACTCGCCGTCAGCCACACGTCAAGATCACCATGGTGTAGCATCGTTCATCGTCCTGGAGGCGTCTCGTAGGATGAAATCAGCAGGGTTGTTCGCTCCGTCGGAAGCTGAGCAGATCTCATTTGGTGACATCTCCTACCATTGTTGGCCAGCAACGTGCCATACGCGACTCTAGTTCGCGCGCGTTACTAGAAGCGCTTGCCCCAAAGTGGCACGCTTCAGGAGTGAGATCCACTCATATCAGCAGAGCCATCCACGAGGGGCCTAGCATCCCGCCGACCATGCATTGACGAACGCCAGCAGCTGCGGTACCTTTGCTCGTGCACAATCAAGATTTGGCATCTTTCGATAAACGAGGAGGGAGACGTGGTCTCGTGAAGCACGCAACATGGCTGGGGGACACGAACAACGTTCACGCAGTTGCCGGTGAGGAGCTGAAACCTACGGCCTCCACTCCGCCTCAGGCATATTAAGGCTTACATAGCGCCAACTTCAGCAGCCTCGAAGCGCTGGAGGCGGCACAGCGCAGATCCAGTGCGCTATCAACCGCTGTCAGCCTGTGTCAAACCCTGAGACAGCACTGCCATGTTTTGCGATTTGTTGCACCTTGGAACGAGCGTCTGTTACGCATCGATGACGGTAGCGCTTTGATCGAAGACATGCCGGAGGCAATCGTTGTTCCTTGGATTTTGGCATCCACCTGGTGGGGTTCCCAGCCTTATTTGATCTCCAGCAGGGTATAGTCTCGGATGCCGGCTCGGAAGTCACAGAAAGTTTATCGATCTCGTCAACAAACTCAAAAGGTCGGACATCATCGATATCGGCTTAACAGTCCATGTACTCTGAGAAAGTGCCACGAGAGGTTGGTTGGGGCTGGTAACACCCGTCCGCTGCGGGAATGAGCATGGCCGCCATCTCCTGTCAGCATGCAGGGTCAGTGGGGAAGCAACAGGTGACACCACAGAGTTGATCACCAGGCTGTGTGATGGCATGCGTACACCGATACGTGCGAACTGGAAGTTGCACGACATCGTCGAAGTGGTTGCAAGAGCACATAAATTCATTGATGCACATAATTGACGTGGCAAGCAAGTCTGCCTTGCTCACTGAAAGCTCGTTTCCAAGATGCCTGGTTTCCGGTTCTCCAAATCGAGAATCATGTTCCCGAACAGACCATTGGCCCATGAGAACCACTGCCTTGTCCAGTCGCTCTGGTTAAAGGTGTTGATGCTCTCGTGCACCAAGCCCAGTCGGTCAGTGCTACTGACAATCTGCATCAATTCGTTGGTGATCTCTTCATCGTTGTCACTTGTCAAGATGCGGACAATAGAAGCCATCGGCCATGCCATACCAGGACCTTGATGTGGCCCACCGATGGCGTTGATGACGGGTCCACGCATGTAGTACGGGTTAGTGGCGCTCAAGATGAGATTCCGTGTGTTTATGTAGGTTTGTTCATCGATGCGATACCCAAGAAAGGGTGCAGAGAGCAGCGAAGGGATGTTTGCATCATCCATAATCGCTGTAGAACCAAAGCCATCAATTTCGAAGGCGTAAACCTTGCCATAGGTGGGGTGATCGACCGTGCCGTGCGTTTCGATGGCATCGTGAAGTGAATTCGACAGATCGGACATCTGTTGGGCAAGTGATGCCGAATTCCCCACGTTCAGCTTGCCCATGATCTCCGATGTGGAGGCTAAGAGAGTACTGAACATCATGTTTGCTGGGATGAATAGCTGAAAGATTGTCGAGTCATCGCTGGGCCGGAAACCGCTTCTGATGAGGCCAGTGCCGTTAGCAACAGGGTTGCCAATGCCGTCGTTCGAAAACGTCTCAGTTGCACGTGTTGTAAGACGCGTGAAAGTGTATGAGCTTTCCAGAACTACTCCTTCTGGTCCGTATGTAGGCAACATCATATCATGTGCCACCTTCAGGACTGCTTCAACAGCCGAGATCCACTTGAACTTGCCAAAGAACTCGTAGTCGCCCGTGGCTCTGTAGTAGTCTGTAGAGATCTGCAGGAAAGCCCCCAGTGAGTCAAGTTCGTACTTGCATTCAAAAACGGATTGGTTGGAGTAGGCAGGGAAGACTGTGTCCTCACTAGCGGCGTTGTTTAGCGCTATCTCAATTCCACTCTCCACAGGCGGCTGGAAGGAATTGCAGTAAGGCGATGTGAGGAGGTAGCGAGCCTGCAGATTGATGACACCTCGGTAAAGACTTGCGATTGAGTTCGGGTCGCTGCTAGCATTAAGGAGTGACAGGTAGCTTTGCATCTGGTTTGATGAATCACGGAGCCACATCGCGTTAATATCGCCCGTAATGATGAACGTAAGCTCTTCTTCAGCATTGTCTGCCGCGACTCCCTTCCACCGGATTGCCGTGTCGAGTGTGTTAGGGTACGCATTTTGGAAAAGTCGATAAAGATCTGGGTCATGAATAACGGTCTCGAGACGCGTGATCGTGTCTTCCAGTGCCTGGTTCTTAAACGTTCGGCATTCTTCTGAAGGACGTTGGTATGCAAGCTTGTATTTCCCAGAGCTCGAAGGCTCGTGAATCTCCTTTGCGTAATCGATATACTCTGGACACTGTGCTGATATCAGGGCGGGCAAGAGGCAAGCAGCCTTGAATACATTGAACTGCCGCATTGCAAAGAACGAGACAAAGGAGGTGAGTTGTGAACAAAGAGTCTGTAAGACAACAAAGAGACGATCTTCAAGTCCGGTTAAGTACTTCGTATATCCCACGATAGCGCACGAGGTACCGTAAGGTCGCGTGTTCAACGTCGACCCACACTTTGCGTTGCTCTACCCCGCTGTTGATCCATAAAGGGGAGCTCTGCCGGATGTAACGTAACAACTGATGAAGCTATTCGGCAATAGACTACCAGTTGCAGACGTCATTATGCTTGTTGGCCTGTTGAAGTTGTCAGCAGACGCAAGGCCAGATATTGAAAAGCGTTTAAATGAAGAAGGTCCTAAGCTCCATGACAGCCTGCTATAGGCTGTGTATCTTCATGTCCCATGTGGACGAGGGTAGATCGTGTGCCAAATGACCAAAAAATGGAGGAGGTAGATCGCAACATGGAGTGAACATCAAGCTTCGGTGGGATTGCGGGGTGGCTACAGGCCTGAACCAAAGAAGGCCTGCACCAGTCTGACGATGCCAAGTATTGGCGAGTACGCCATCTCCTCATACTCTTTCATCTGACAGGCCAAGTGAAGTCAAGGAAAGCCCACTAGTTGGTTGTGCGTGTACGCTAGTGAAGCGTTGTTGGATGAGGGAACATCAGGGACAAGGAAGGAGTTCAGTTGAAGCTCCTCGAGCAAATGTGGAGCGGCGCGCTCGGCCCGATTCATCCTCGTCTCTAAGGCGGACTGGGAATCAACACCACGCACAAACATCGTGGTGTCATTCTATTACACAAACGCACGACTCGTCTTTGAAGGGATAAAGATGGAGTTTGTCTTGCTTTGCATATCACACACTACCCGATCCGTGGCTCTGCGTATGCTCATTAAGGATTCATTTCACCGTCTGTCACGCGAACATCTGCGTATACCTCCTAGGCAGGCATGCACAAGGAGACAGCGGACTGACACTGCCTTCAGCTATGGTAGGGTCGGCGGGTCCGATGTTCGTAGATGCTTGCCATCAGAGGCGGCAGCTGCATTGAGCGTGGCAATGGCTACAGTGTTCCTAAACAACGACGACTAACGAAAGCACAATGCACACACTACTTTCACTCATCGTTCTCTCGGCATATTATTCATCATCTCAGCTCACTACTTGTCAATAATGTTCCAATAGCGCTCGCTCCATCAAACTCATAAAGAACCTCCCGCTCTGGGCCAAGGAGCTCTTTCCGCCAACCAAGACAAACAGACACCTTCAACCAGACCGCACGAAACCTCGGAACTAACAGAAACCTTGGAAGCCTCAGACGCCCCACTCAAAACAACGATGGCTGGTTGCGGCGAATACCAGAAGCAGCTGGCTGCTCTTGTGGCCGCAGCTGAAGCAAATAACCTGGAGTTCGAGGATATCCTGCCGGAGGATATGCGTGAACAATTCCAGGAGATGACCGAACTGAAGACAGCTCGAGAGTATATCAAGGAGCTCGAAGGTCGCGAGAAGGAGCTGCAGGCAACAAACGAGACCCTAACGAAGGACCTGGACGAGAAGCAGGTGGAAATTGACAATCTTCCCGCAGAATATCAAGCTATGAAGGTCGACTTGCAACAAGCTCAGCGCCAGTTTTCCCTTTACAAGGACACGTCGGATGACCTTCAGAAGCGCGTCGAGCGTTACCGGGAACAGCTGAACGAGATCGTGGACAAGCAGCAGGCCGATGCTTCCGCCGCCGAGAAGATCGAGAATCTACAAACTCAGATCGAGAACCAGCAAGTCGTCATCAACAAGCTCATGGAAGATAACCGCAAGTCTGAAACGATGTTTGAACAACTACGCAAGTCAGATATAAAGACACTTGAGCGCAAGGATAAGCAGCTGGCGAAGAAGGAGAAAGAACTGGCGAAGAAGGACGAGTTACTCGCTGAACTCCACCTGCAAGTCCAGGAGGCGAATAATATCAAGGCTGCACTTGACGATACTGACTCTTTGTTGTCCGGCGACACCGACGACACGGAAACGCTTGTCGATGCCTTGCAAGACGATCCTCTTGCTGTGCGGGAACAGAACATCGATCTGCTGCAGCAAAATCTCGCCTTAGCAGAGCACAATCGTGCTTTGGAGGATCAACATGTTGCTATGAAGTCGCAACTCTATGAGATGATTGCGTCATACGAGTACGCCGCGTCCAAGGATCATAAATCCCAGCTTTTTGCTGCTGCCGTCTCTGAGACCAAGACATTGAACCGCTTCTACAAAGCTTCTTTCCGGGTTCTTGACGCCCTTTCCAAAGCCTTCTATTCATCAAAGGCGGATATACCGTCCTTGTCTTACATCACAACTCAGCTTGACGTAGCGCAGGAGGCTCTTGGTGGCTACGATAGCGTCAAGAAGGTGGTACGAGCGGTCAAGGATGGGTCGGGCGACGACGATATGGACCAGGTTGTGCTGTGCAAAGAGTTGGACGCTCTAGCGGCGACCGCAGCCGACTCGATGAGCAGCCTCGAAATCCTCAATAACGGTTTGTGGCGTTTCCTCCATCAGCTCTCTGATGATCCAAAGATGTTGTCGGACCTGAACGGTGCGTTGTGTGACGCAGGTCGAGTGCATGTTATTGACATTTACAGCTGCGATTGATTCAGCTATCAAGGAATCCGTCAACAGGAAGGATCAACTGGGTCATATCGAGTGTTACTTCGAGCCTTCACTCTTCTGGGCAGATCAGTAGGTAAATTTCAATAGCTATCAGGAAAGTAGCAATGGAGGAACTCGCGTGGGCCTCTACTATTGCTTACACGTGACTTGCGTGCACGAATGCTTACCTGTAGGTTGTAATTTTGCCTGAGATACGATTCAGATGTCGTGTGCCGCCAGTACGCTGCGTGCGGAACGAGGAAGAAGCTTATTGTTGCTCTTGCTCACGAGCATGGCAGGTACTGCCACCCTCTGAAATGTTCAAAGTGCTTTGCATTCAAAATGCCTTCTAGTCCTCCTGTTGAAACGCTGGTATTCGAGCTCTACTGAGGATGCCGATGGACTGCTTGTTTCCTTCCTGGATCCAGCCATTGTTGGAAACGATACGGACACGGAAGCCATGCAGTGGTGCTATAGCATGACCCTAGGAGTTACAATGCATTCGGACTATATACGGCAGTATATGCAGCGGAGCAAAGCTGACTACACAGACGTCCGGGCCGGCGACTTCATTCATAACTTGACCGTTGACGTCCACGATGGTATTACGGACATCTATCCCAATTGGCAAACTGTATTGGCAAAAAACTCCAGGGCTCATCTAGGCATACCAGAAAAGGAGAGCTTCAAGCTCAAGGTAACCATTGCCAGCGAGTTCATTACTGTGCCGGAGATCCTGGGACCTTTCTGTCATTCCTTGACCGCGGATGGTGTCAACCTGGAAGTGACAGATGCCGACTCAATGACGTGGTGCTTGTCAACGAGCATGGCGCGATGCTCGTCAACGAGGCACAATCCATCCGGATAGGCCAGGACCAAATCCGCTCGTCAACGAGCAGAATCTAGTGGACAATATATAAGCAAGTAGGAACACAACCCTTATGGTTCTTGTTCAACCTAGTCAATCAAGTTTGTCTCTGGATCTCAATTGCTAGACAGTCTACTCTGTACTACTTATTGTCACCCCTGCTTTTGAGACAGACAGATCGTATCTGTACTCCTCATTGCAGCCAACCCCCATTGGAATCCTGTCACCGTATTCATCCCCGAGAACCAATAGAATAGTGCTTACGAGCTTTGCTTAAAGTACGACTTCAACACTAACCTGTTCCACAATCAATGATGCAAGCTGACACTTGGCAATCCTGGGAGCCTTAGGGAACAAGAGGATTGTTGTTGGCTGCAAGCCATGTCAGGACGACATAAAGGCAGATTTCATAGTCATTGTGGCGTTGAGTAATTGAACTGCGAAGTATGGGTGCAAAAAGATGGTTCGGCGCATTACGCGAATCCGCGCATTACGTGCACGGACACGGTAACGATGGCCCACGAGGCGCGACTGCTCAAGCCAAGCTTCTGCAGACTTGGTTGCATGTCCAAATATACAGTTAATGCCTTGGTGTAGGATGAAATTAGACCATCAAGTCATGTGATGAGGCGGTCGTTCCAACATACAACGCCAAGCCATTTCAGACCTCACAAACGCGGTGCCTCAAACCACATCTACCTGAGACACCTCCAACTGCACCCCAACCTATCGAGTCACGACTTTGCAGCTGTGCACCTGAAGTTTCTCCGGGTCTTGCGCGCACATTTGCGCCGGCCCTCTTACGTGCAACGGCTACATTCCGCAGCTGCCTGCCTGCCTGACCTCACCGCTGGCCGCAGCTTCCCCAGACCCCAGCGACTACCTGCTCCACCCCGCTTTCGCACCCACAACACCTACCACCATGTCGGGCGCAGTCGCGACAGCTCGGCCTACCCAGGCTCTGCGCGTGCGCCGCGAGTCTCAGCGCCCTGGTGTTGCGCGCGTCGTCACCAAGACCAACAACATGGAGAACGACAGCGCGAAGCCAGAGCCCAAGCTCTATGGTACGCACCACACAACACTGCTATGCGCGAGCGCGCAGCTAAACATATTGCGCAGTCTACACACAAGAGGCTATCCTTGCCAGGCACCGCGGCAAGCTGCCCTCGATGCGCGTCCACCTCTTCCCCAACCACTTTCGCATCAACGACTCGCAGGAGACGCTGACGTACGCCTCGCCCATGAGGGAGATCCTCACCGCCCTGCGCGACAAGAAGCTCCCTCACAACATGCTTGAGGAGCTCTACGCCAATGGCACACCTTTCTACGACGGCTGCCTGATCGTCGAAGTCCACAACTACCGCAACAACACCGCCAAACCCAAGGACAGTGCAAACGGCGCAGGCGATGGCAGCAAGACAGCCTTCTCGATTCACAACAACAACAACTTCATCACTCCGTCCCCTTACGGGACCCACCCGAACAGCAAGCCTAACCCCAAAGCCAACGGAGCCGCAGCACAGGCCAAAGAGGCCGGCGACAAGGAGGACAAGGAGAACATGCTCGCGCCTGGATCGAATGGTGCGTCGCAGAAGCAGCCAGCGAGCGGGCCCAAGATTACCACCGTCGTCTTGTTCCCTTCTACGCAAGCACAATTGTCTGACGTGTCGATACTCGCTACTACGCCGGCTACGGACACCGCTGCTCTCAAGAGGATGCAGGCCGCTGGACGCGGTGCAGGCATGCCGCCCACTCCATTGACTGCTGTGCCACCTACGCCGACCTTTTCCGCTGGGCCTAGTCCCAAGCGCCAGAAAATGATGATCGACGACAGCAACGTGCACGAGTTCGAGGCCGAGTTGCTCAATGCAACATGCCCCAAGCTGTACCTGGAACCTACCAAGAGCTTCGCTGAATCAGTCGCGTTGATAGACGCTGTGACCCACCCCAACAATAAGAACCCACCGCCAGAACGCAAGTCCCGCAAGAGGACGACTGCTGAGCTTGCAGCTGACGAGGCCGACGCACAGAACCTTCAAAGCTTCATGCTTGCTGGTGATGAGCAGCAGGCGACTCTCAACACTACCACTGCTGGTGGCGATGAGGGTGCTGTACGCGCCGCAGCCAACACCATGTCCTTTGCTCGATTCAAAACCCTCGCGAGTATCAAGGCCAACCACGAGGAAGCAGATCGCCGCAAGAAGGAAGAAGACGCTCGTCAGGCGCAGGCCAAGAGGCAGGCGCAGATGGAGTCCGAAGCGCAGAAACGGAGGGACATGGAGGCCAACCGACAACAGGCCGAGGTTCAAGAGCAGCGACAGCAGCTGCTGGCACGTCAACAAGCACAGCAGCAGCAGATGTTGCAGCAGAATCAAATGCAGCAGAACGAAGCCCTTCGAGTCGCACAGGCAGCGCAAATGTCGAGCGCAGCCGCGGCTCAGATCTCACAGACGCCCCAGTCTGCCACACAAAACCAGTTCTCGCCCAGTGTGCGTCAGAACACCCCCATGGCAGCAGCAGCAGCAGCTTCTCCACGTGTTGGTGGGCAAGCAAGTCACGCCATGGGCGGTACCTCCATGGTCGCGACTGCTTCAAACCATGCTATCGCCAGCCCTGCTCGACCGCCTTCCTCTATCTCGCATCATCCTATGGCACGTACTGCTAGTCAGCAGCAGGGTTCGATGAGCCGCACGAACACACCTCAGATGATGCAAGGCACGCCTGTCATGAACTCTGCTATGCCCAACCGAAATATGACGCCTACACCACGTATGAACCAGGGCAGCCCCTCTCTGCAGGTACAGGGCGCGACGCCGATCATGATGCAGATACCTCAGTCCCAGAACATGACCCCTGAGCAGATGCAGGCTGTGCAAGCCCAACAAAACCAGCAGAGAATGCAGCAGATTCGACTGCAGCAGTTGCAGAACCAGCAGATGAACAGTATGTCTCCTGGTGGTCAAAACCTGCAACAGATGGCAATGCAGAAGGCGCAGATGCACGTCCAGGCGCAAGGTATACCCAATGGCCAGAACCCACAGCTCTACCAGCAGCGACTTGCACAAGGCTACTTCCAGCAGCTGAAGCAAGCTCAGGCAGCGCAAGCGCAGCAGCAGAACACACAACACGCCATGAACCAGATGTCTCCCCAGGGTCCCCAGAACGCCATGCCCAATCAACAAGCTCCGAATAATATGGCTAACATGAACGTGGCACAGCTGCGAAATCACTACCAGCAGCGCAAGCAACACTTGCTGACGACATTTGGCAACCAAGTTCCGCAGCAACATGTCCAGCAGATGCACCAGCTCGAGCAGCTCATCCGCAGCAAGGAACAAGCTCAAGTTCAGGCACAGCAACAGATGGGTCAGAACCAGATGCCCATGAACCAGGGTATGCAAGGCCAGATGCCAGGCGGTCAAAACCCTATGCAAATGCAGCAGTACCAGCAAGCTCTTCTCCAGCAGCGTGCCCACCAACAGCGCAACGACCAGCTCATGCGCATGCGTCAACAGGCTATGCAGCAGGGTGGTCAGATGCCCCAAGGCATGATGAACAACATGCAAGGCATGAATATGGGCAATATGGGCCAAATGAACATGGGCAACATGCAAGGCATGAACATGCAGAACATGCAGGGTATGCAAGGCATGCAGGGCATGAACATAGGCCAGATGAACCAGCAGCAAGTGCAGCAGATGATGATGATGCGCCAAGCGCAGCAACAACAGCAGCAGCGCATGCAGCAACAGGGCGGAGGCGACATGAACTGGAGCGGTGTGTAAAAGACACCACGTTCGTTACCGAAGCCGTCGCCTGAGCGGCAACTACCGCCAGAGCAATCCTTTCGCAAAGAGCGCGAGGTCTCACCCAATACCATTGAGAACCTCCGATGGAACATCAAAGAATGCTTCAATCTCAAAAGACTGGGCCAGGGATCTCAGAGATAGCACTTCTCATATTGCGGTGAGAAGATCGAGAGATATTTCCAGAATCTGAACTGGGAACAACGAGCAGCCGGTGCGTCATAAGCACCTAGTGTTGATTATTACCATTGTTTCAAGGATTTGCTGTTTGAAAGGCGTTTGTATGGGTATAAGAGGTGTTCTGGGTTGGGAAAAGTCTCCTCAAGATACCCCTTTGATCGAGAGATCGATATAGGCTGCATACTCGGCGTTTGGGCTGGGGACTAGCATGTTGCTGGTGCATATGGACATATATTATTACGACTATCGATTATCAAATATGGACAGGCTACTACAATCTTTACTGCTTAATGAGCTGCAAATCTGTTTGCTGACCCATTCTTGCCTTCCAGGCCGCTCTGTGTGATGCAGCCATATGGACAATTGCTCCGGTGATACCCTCACTCGTTCGTCTGTGTGATGCGGCCGCATGCCTATTTCATCCCGCTCCTCTTCTTTCGTCGCTCTGGCGATATCCTGCATTACTGTCTTTGGTTCTCTAATGTCGTATACCTCCTCTATCTTAGCCTTCTTCGCTTGTTCTCCCACGTTGTCTTTCTCGCGGTTCGGTTTCTGACTATCATGAGCTGAGCAGCAGGCCCCGTGCTCGCAAAACCCAGGTAAGGGCGATCGCTTGCGCGAAGGGTCGAGGTGGGAGAGTATACAGCAGGGCTGAGCGTGTATTTTGGGCTTATACATTGTGGATGATGCGCTGTCTATGGCCGAGAACAGAGACATGCGAGCGTCCTTTTATGTGCCTCCGCCCCGTTAAGAGTGGATGTGATGCACAAGTATTGAAGAGCTAACATTCACCATGGAAGGTATCACCACATACACCAGTGACCTCCTCAAACCGGGAAGTACACGGACACATAACCCCTCCCCGCTTCCTCTCTGTTCACCAAGCCCCAATCTACCTCACGACTCGCATACACAAACCATAAACAATTACTCTCTTCCCAAATCTTTCTACGCATCGATACTGGAACAATGGGCTGGCGCTGCTGCCACTGCTGCTACCACAACCGCGGCCCCAGCGACGAGAAGGCGCCGTGCCAGAACTTCTTCAAAAGACCGAGGTGCACGCATGGCGTGTGTGAGCAGTGTGCACTGTTTATTGCGAATCCTCCACCAGCAGAAACTGAACGGAAGCAGATACGTCGGCAGGGGAAGGAAACGGGCGGAGGATGTGCAGTCATGTAGACTATCGGCGCATATGTTAAGATCCGACCAGCCAGGGAAACAAATGTATTCGTTCCAGTAACAAGAGTGACAGCAAATGCTACAGTATGAATACCATTCACATGTGCTGTGTAGTTTACAAAGGTGAAGGTGAGATTGATGTTCAAAGACAGCAGTAGCGACTTCCTGTTCCGGCACTAGCGCCTTCGCTTGCAGGTGGTCTGCGCCAAGCGCGACTCCGCACCAGCTCAATTTCGACTTGAGTCTCTGCTCTGACGACGACCAGACCATCACTCTCACATCCGACAAAATGGCACCCTCAGCAACCGGAGGCAAGAAGCAGAAGAAGAAGTGGTCCAAGGGCAAGGGTACGTGACCGCTGCCGCACTCGCACCAAAATCCTCTCGCACGCACAAACTGTCAGGAACCGCAATTCGACCACCCACACCCGACAACGCGCACACCGAAAGTTGTGATATGAGAACTGGGCTGACAATTCCGCAGTCAAGGACAAGGCCCAGCACGCTGTCGTCCTCGACAAGAACGTCACCGACAAGCTTAACAAGGATGTCCAGTCGTACCGCCTGATCACCGTTGCCACCCTCGTCGATCGACTCAAGATCAACGGTTCGCTCGCACGGAAAGCCCTCAACGACCTCGAGGCCAACGGTCAGATCAAGAAGGTTGTCGGTCACTCGAAGCTGTCCGTCTACAGTATGTCTCACACCCCAACCGGGCGCTAGCGAAGATGACAGCTACCCCTCTTCCGAAGGGGAAGATTCAAAGAAGAACCTGTACTGACGATTGTTTAGCCCGCGCTGTCGGTGATGCCGAGTAAATCATCCCTTAGCGAAATGGAATAGACGCGGACCTCGGTGCTCTTTTCAGCTTTTCAACGACATTCCTCTTTCCCAGTTACCAACGGCGTCATCACGAACGGGTCTTCACGGACAATAGGGCATGAAAGGAGGACAGGCGATCGGTACAGCACCGCGCCTGTAGGCCGTGTCGGTTATGTATTGAATGAAAAAGATATCCGAACTCAACGATCTGTGCTGCTGGACGTGGATGTGATGTGCGCATCATGAATTTTATATGATGGTGTGTGGCAGAGACCTTGCGGGGTGCTGATTCTTTGGCAGCTTCACTCATGAACAGTCCAGCCGTGTCACGAAGCGCGCTGCTTCGCACATTACGCCATTGCCATATCTCGACGTGATAGTGTTTGGGCTCGACAATACGCGCATTACGAAGGCTCACCGACCTCCCAGCTCATGTACTCTCTAACCTCAACCACCAATTTGATTGCACAATGCCGCCTCACATACATTCGCACCACAAAGCTGAGAATAGGTGCCAGCTGCGATGCGCTTGATCCTGATTCGGCCTTCGAACATTCCAGCAACAGTCGCCGTTGCGACACTCGTCTCGATTTGCCTTGTAACGTCCGCAACGTGCTCATCAGTACTGGCCTGCGTCATGAACAAGCATGACGAAAAAGCCCGTGTTAAGTACGCACATTCAGAATACATAACTTCACTTGATGCACCACCTAATCGTACTTCCTAACCGGCCTGCTCTTCTCCGCCTGCTCGCACAACGACCGCTCAGGCAGGTACTTCTCCCAGCCATTCGGCCTATTGACCACACCAGCCTTGAAGTACGGCTTGCCCTTGTCGCCGCGGAACAACGCATGCCAGCTCTCAAGACCCTGCACCACCTTCTGCTTGGCAGTCCTCTCTTCCTGAGCTGTGCGGTTCTTCAGTTCTCCTTTGCTTGGCGCCCTCCTGTGCTTCGCTGCCTCAATCGTCTCGGGGGTGGCGTCGGCTTTCTCCTCAGGGTCCACAGGGATGAACATGCGCTCCACGCCCCTCAGATCCGGCACCGCGTCTTCGACGAAGCAGCCTGTGAGGAAGGCGCGCGCGGCATCGCGGCCAGCGAAGAAGTGGTAGCTGCCGCCCGGCCCGTAGGTTTGTGGCGACGCCGAGACGTCGTAGATTGTGCCGTTGAGCGCGAGGTAAATGGGTTTTTGGGGATCGCTGCCGTCGTAGGAGAGGAGCTCGGCGTCGGTTAGGGTTACTTGTCCTTTCTGCCAATCGTTAGCAAGCAGTTCGATGTATGCTCTTGGACTTCGGAGTGGGATGGTGGGATGGATAGGGGGAGGGGAGACGTACGAATAGCCCTTTCCACTCCCGCATGCGCGTCCATTTTGCATTGTATCCCCATGTCATACTTGTTCCGCTTGTGCTCAGATATGACAGGCCTGCGCTGAGGAGCGCTAGGCCACCGAGGACGCGCAGGATGTCGAGGACTGAGAAGCCTTTGGATGTTTTGGCTGCTTGGTCGTTGACCGCTGCCTTGAGCTCCTTCTTGGCTTCTGAAGTCGAGGCGGGCGCGCGGGGAATGGGGAGTGTGTCTTCATGGCTTGTGGTCGCGAAGGCTGGCTTGCGGTAGCGGGCTGGTGTGGACATTGTGTCGGTGGGTGAAGTTTGTGGGTTAATCTCTGAGTGTTCGAACAATGTGGTATGTGGGGTGGTGCAAGATCGTGGGTTGTATAGCTGCTCAAGTCAGTACAGTCCTGAGTGTGTGCTTTTCCCAAGCATCGCTTGTAAATCCGTGGAGTTCGTACCTAGATTTGCTCCAAGATCACACTGCAAACGACAATGTCATAAGAGTGGAAGCAAGGACAGAGAGATCAACTCTTCACACACACAACAAGAGGGGTGGAAAGCGGTCCGATGTAGCGGAGATAAATTGCGTTCAAGCCTGGAGCTGTGACAGCCTGCATTCGGCAGAAGAGCGGCAGTCACGCAGATCATCCGAAATCTGGGAACACTTATTGGCTCCGACCTCTTTACTAACTTAGCCGCATCCACACTCAATGGAGGCTTTGGTGCGAGTTAGAGTATCGTGAGTTTGGATTTGTATTGGTGCTGCTTAAATGATGTGTCCTCCATAGCTATCACTGTCGGTCCTATCTGCCTGCTTAGATGCCCGTTTGGCTGTCCCTCAAAAACACCGCATGGCTCATCTTTCGATCTGTGTATGGGTACAATGCAGCAAAGCTCTACTATGAAGCTGCGTCGTTGGTGGCTACAATCTCTACCTGAGCCTCGCGATCACCCTTAGGGAATACCTTCTTCAGTCCTGCCTGGAAGACACCGACGTTGTAGTCGATGATGGCCTTCTTCTCAGCAGGGCTGTCATCGCCCATAATGCAAACGAGTGCAAGATACCTATGGTTGTCAGCAATAATTGAGCGAAGGACTGGAAATACTCACTTGTTCAGTTCCCGCAGGTACAGATACCTGGCCCCCTTCCTCTCCATGGTGATCAAGCTCTCTGCATCTCCGTTGCCTTTCTCAAGTAGCTCCTCTTCTGGTGTCTGATTTTCACGTTCGTACCCGTAGATCTCTGCCACATCGACAACGACATCAATGTAGTCCGAGCAGATCTCATAGTTCCCTATGTCTGTGGGTGTTGTATCGGTAGCTACGTAGATCTTGCTCATGATGTCGAAGAGGTACGCCTTCTCGATGTTACACGCGGCGCAGAGATTGTTGAGTAGCGCTTCGAGTGTCGGTAGTTGCGGTATCAGCTTTTGAATGACTTTGCTGAAGCCCTCGAAGATGGAGTGATCGTAGATGCTGGTTTGATAGAATGATATGGGTGCTTGCTCGTAGCCGTTGTCGCTGAGCTCGTCCTGCACTCTTTGGATGATGTCGCGGAATGTGTCGCCTCGGAAGTCGTCTGATAAGCCGTCGACTTTGTGTACGAAGACTTCGATGTTGATGTTGGGGTACGAGTGCTGCAGGTTGAGAATCGTGAGGTTGAGTCTAGCAATGGCGTCGAGGTACTCGTCTTGCGCATCGATGACCCAGATGAGTGCGCCAATCTCATCGAAGATGTTATCTGTGTCAAACGCGGGGTCGAAGTAGTCCAGGTGGCCAGGTAGATCCCAAACCTGGAAGTCCATAAACGAGCTAGCCAAGCTGGTCAGTCAACGCACATCTCCGTGTCAGGCCTGCACTCACTGCATCGATTCCTTCTTGATCCTATAAGTAGTTTCAAGAAACAGCGTTTCGCTTGGAGGCAGCTTGTGGAACACTACATTGGCTATTGATGACTTGCCACTCCTAATACATCATGTCAGCCGCGAAACTTCACCAGTCGCAATTGTCCTCACCTTCTCTGACCCATGAGAAGTAACCTAGGCTTTCCATCTCTCCCTTTACTATTCGGGACTCGGCCTGTGTGATATTGTTGACTGAAGTCGACCAGCGGCTGGTCGGCGCTCGGTAAGTCCTGTAGAAAACGTTCCATGGTCAACTGTGCTCCTGGCTTCAAACTCGACGCTTGCACGACAGATTGCACCGACGGCCTTCGGGCTCCATTTTCCTCGTAAATTTGCTGCCCAAGTCCCACTGCTGAGAATGCAGATACCTGCCTGCTAGGACGGCGACTCATGATGTATAGTAGTACAGGGTATAAAGCTGAAAACAATGATTGAAGAGAGATAGAATGACTCGTGAAAAAGCTAGGCAGCAGATCGCAAGCGATGTTTGACCTTCTCTTTTCCTTTCACCTGTCTGGCATGTCGCAGTGTCGCGTGCAGGTTCCTTCCTAACTTTCGATGCCGGCCCGTAGATATGGAAAATGACGTGGGAAAAGGTAAACACCCTAGCCACCAATGCAGGGACTGTACAGGGAGAAGTCGCGGTGAAGACAAGAAAATGATAGAGTGATGGAGCAATAAGCGCTCGCCGTGTGGTACTACAAGAGTAACACGCGTAGGCAGGTACTCTTGGTGATAGTACAAGAGCCCGACCCTCAAGGCATGGCAACACCGCAGCGGTAGGGCTGAGGAAGGAGCGAGTGCTGCCGTGCGGCTGTAGACAAAGGGAGTACGGTTGATATACAATGTGAGCAGAAGGAAAGCTATCTACAAGATAACGCAACAGGGTAGGGCAGCAGGAAGAAAATAATGTAGTGGGCGCTCACCTCCATAGTTGGGCTCCGGTGCAATAAGCAAGATGGCAATAGTAATAGCTCACTCTTTTTCTTTCAGCGCACGGTCAGCGCAGCGGTGTATGGTATGCGTTCCCTAGGCTTCTGGACGTCGTCCTCGATTCGAACGATGACAGAGAGCCGGCGGGAGCGTTAAGGTTGCAAGGATGTTCCTTCCTAATCTCCGCGCTGTGAGTGGCTGATTGGGCGACTGCAGGTGCTCTGTGATCAGAAGAAGCACGCTGCGCGGCGATCGAGGTGCTGGTCCGATAAGTGTGAGTTACGTTGTCCACACAGCGCTGCGCGAACACGACATGTCACTCCGGGCTGGAAGCCGCAATCTTGGTACGTGCAAATGGCTTGCAAGACCCTTCGCTTAGGCGAGGATCTTCAGGCACCGCCTGTGCCAGCAACATCCTTCGTCATCATCGCTAACATCAAGTTTTGAACACCACACTCTAGCTTCATGTGGCTTTCTTTTTCCCCCGGTGCCGAAGTCTACATCTCGGGCCGGACGGCTGTTCTCGTCGGTCACCACTGACTCGAAAGCTTACAGCTCCGTGCGCTAGTCAGAACTCACTCGGGTGCTTCTCCGCCGTCCCCGAAAGTCACATTTCACGCGCCAACTCGACGTTGTACCTCGTACACCCTCTTGTGATTGTGTGCGACGACCGCATTCATCTGTGCGATATCGCTGTAAGAAGGGCCGACACCTTGAGTGATTGATACTTTGGTGAAGCGTGGAAGGTGACTTCATTCAGAACATCACGGTAATGTAAGAAAGACTCCAGCACGCGTCCCTGGTATTGCAAGGATGACACAATCACGAATGTTCATGCCTCGCTCATTCTATAGAACCTAAATAGGCTAAAGAGGCTTCTACACTGGCTTTCCGCGAGGCTCACTCTGTCACACCACTCTCGACGACTCTTTCCGTCTATGTCCTTCTGACTCAATAGTATCCTGTCACGCCACAACACACATCATTTCGTCATTGGATGATGCGTTGTCAGATCATGTTCCTGACAAGGCTCCAGCGTTGGAAGATGGTTCGCGAGTGGATAATCCCTTTGAACCACCAGATTTCTCTTGGCCATGAGAGATATTCGAGCTGTCAGCAAGTGCCAAGTTGTCGGATGCACCCAATATTCGGGATGACTCCGGCCCTTTCGTGGAGTCTGCGTCGCTGCTGCTGTCTGTTTCATAATCTGAGCCTTCGCTATATGACGAGCCATCATCTATTCCTAGGTCGTCGTCAGACTCAACGTCAGACATATTGGAACCCTCAGACGAGCCAGATGAGTCGGACAAATCTGGATCAACATTCTCGCCTCTGCTGAACATGGCGCCACCGCATACTGGGCACCTGTTCCTTGCGGCATTCTTGGATCTTGCCCACTTTTCGAGATAGCGGAAGCTGAAAATATGACCACATTCTTCTACTGCTACCGGCATGTGGTTTTCGACCTGATCGAACGGAACACCGCAGATCGGGCAGCAGAGCTCTTCAAACGAGTCCGGGAATTCTCAGACGTATCTTGGTGGAGGCATCTGTAGATGTTGAACGGATATTGACTTGGAGTTGTGGAAATAGAGACGCAGCTGGGCTGGCAGAGCTGATAAAGGCATGTTAGTTCCAGACAAGATACGGGATCAAACATGTGGGAGTATGAAGCAAAGATGTTTGGTTATCCGACAGAAACATACGGTACGTTCTACACACAAACACTAACTAACAAGTTCTCGAAATTCATGGAACTTGACTGGAGAACTAGGATGCTATGCGGCATATCTTGCATTCTAAAGAGGCGACTGATACGCACGCGTCGCTCGGTCAACGAGCCCGGTTTGCGACTCAGATGCCTCCACCCATCAAGATACCTTCATTCAAAAGAAGGCTCGCCGTCCCAGCGGCCAAGGGTCTACTATTTCATTTGCCAGCTCTTGCGTAGAGAAGAAGCGAGCACAAGAAAGGTGCCTCAAGCATGATCTGAACCCAGTGAGCATCCCGAACCTGGCCCACATTCCGTATCTGATATGCATGCTGTACACGAGGCGCAGCATCATGATGACCAACGTCCAGTAGAGCACGCGGGAGGGCCTCAATGGGGTCTTGGAGCCATCGCCGGTATCAGGCAAGCAAATTGAGAAAACAACGGAAACAAGAAGACTGGACCAGAACCAGGACTCCTCGATCAGTCTGGACACCGCAGAGATCCACGAGATGGCCTGAAAGAGCACATACACCACTATCATAAACATCGATGCCTGGAACGCAAAAGCCATGAACATGATTAGGGACTTGATAGTGATCCGGGCTGATTCACCTGTGTCTGACAAGGTTATTCGGTGCGCGGTGCAGATGCATGTACTGCCTGTTGACTAACTTCCGGACGAGCATGTGGGTGTGGTACTGGAGCTGCGTCCCAACGATCTCTCACAACAGGTGCGGCGGCTTCGCGAGGGGCAAAATTCGCAGGAATAGGAGCGCTGACCTCGGTATCCTGACGAGCGCTGGCATGGCTGTTTGCATGGTGCGCACGTATCGTCTCTCTGGTGCGTGCCATCTCGGCTTCCGTACGGACATCTGGACGTGGACCTGGAACTGCGACGGATGCGACTGGGGCGATGTCGATATCTGCTGGAGTGCGACCGTTGACTCCAACATCTTGTTGAACGCTGGCAGGACTGTTTGCTCGGTGCGCGCGTATCGTCTCCCTGGTGCGTGCCACCTCGGCTTCGTGTTGAAGTTATTCTCTTTGCAGCTGTTCCTGGCGTCGCTGTCCGTAATGCTCCAAGACCATTTGCTGTAGGTATCGCTCTGCCGCAGTTGCTCCGTGCTCCATATCGACCGAGCTAGGAATACGTGCAGGCTGGGGAATTTCGAACATCACTGCAAGACACGTAGGGCACTTGTTTCGGCCGGGGCTTCCGGATTCGACCAACTTTCCGACACATTTGACACCAAAGACATGGCGCATCCGTCTACTGTGACAGGTAAATCGATACTGCTGAAAGAGTCTTCGCAGCTAGGGCAGGTAAGTTCTTGGAGTGAGGCGAGAAATTGTTGCTTTGAGTTAGTCGGTGGCATGTTGAATGCTCTGTGGTTTTTATGAATGTGCTTAAGGGGAAATTGGAATTCGTTTTCGTATTGACTGCTCACTTGGAATTGGAAATACTGACAAGTGAAAGACAGCTAGAGACACACTTTCACTCATACAGAATCTGTTGGTAGTCCATCGCCTACGGTACGTGTTTGTTACATATTGACTCAGCTTTGTTTCAGCCTTCCAGCATACGGATCAGATCCCGAACCACACCAAATCATCCTCCTCATGCACCGGCACGGTATGACCCACACCTCTCGCCTCATACCCGATCAACTTACTTCCATCACCATACACAATCTTCGTGTACCCTGCCTCTGGTATGTTTGTCTCATTTCTCGCAAACCCCAGCCCTTGCACGCCCGACCATTGCTTCAACTGTTCGCCCAAATTTGGCAGCTTCACAAGCGTATCCGCGGTTCCATGCCACGTTGCCAACTTGGGATACTTACCGCTGTACCCAGAGTACATTGCCTTCGCTATACTCACCCACTCAGCCTGGCTCTTAATGTTTAGACCGTTGGCGCACTTCGGATCTGCTGAGATGGGGCTTGCGCCAGGACTGCCAGCCAGACAGCCAGCAGGGACACCAGAATAACATGTCGCAGCCGCAAACACATCCGGATAGGTTGCCATGAGTACGTTGGTCATCATGCACCCTGAGCTCGAACCTGTGACAAACACTCTCGCGGCGTCGGCGGAGTACTTGGCGATGGTGTAGTTTACCATGGACACAAGGCCTTGGTTGTCGCCGCCGGCGTTGCGTGAGAGGCCTTTGGCCGTGTTGACTTCCCAGCAGTTGGAGTCGCGTTTGGAAGAGGGGAAGATGGTTATGAAGCCTATCTGCTCAGAGAGGGTGTTGTAGGTTGTTTGGAGAGCATAGGCTTCGCCGCTGCCAAAGCAGCCATGGAGCTGGGCTAGTGTTAGTTGGTGTCGTGAGAGGTGGTAGTCGGCTTACGGCAAGGATTATGGCGGGTTTTGGTGCGAGCTTAGCTGGTACATTGATGTTCATTTGAAGGTTTGTCGGGTTGTTGCCAAAGTTTGTGACACGAGTGAGGGCGCCATTGACGGTCACAAGTGCGGCACTGAGGCTGATGAGAAAAGAGGTGGAAAAATACATTTTTAGCGGTAAGCCTTAATGGTAGAGCTCCTGGGCGTCGTCTTGAGTATATGGACACTGCAAAGCACAGCATACTTATATATCTTACGAGAAGCCTGATGGAAAGTTGCACATGCTCGATGATCTGCCGTCGTCTGTTCCCGTTGCCGGTGTCCCCATTTCGCATATGCAGAAGTGGAATTTGCACACTCACAACGGGCAGATCCTAACATTAGCCCAATAATATGCCTGCAGCAATCAAGATGTTCTTGAATGCCAAGAGGTGTTTCAACGAACATGGAATCATCCAACCAATCCTAAGAGGTGGCCACTGAATGCAGCCGAGGCTATATAGAGAAGGAGCAAGGATCGGTACATCACCCCAGTTTCCTCATGCGGTCCGCAAGAGTTTCATGACTGCCGAGTTTTAGGTTTGAACTTCAAGGAAAACGCACTCCGTCTCTGGAGGCCTTTGACGCATCGTCAAACAGACTTTCGCCTCGTTGGCAAGCTGTCAGGGCTAATGCCTTCTGCAACACAGGCAATCATGCAGTGAAATCGAAGCTCATACTCCGAAATTGTGAATGCTAGACAGTTTGGAGAAGATGCTCTACCTCGCTTAGCTTACGGTAGAGTACGCCTCGTGCACTCGTACTTATTCTTGTTGCGGTATTGGTTGGTCCATACAAGGTCTGACTGTACCCCTGACAGACTACCCTAGTCTAGTGTGACCGGTCACTGGCCTGAGGTTAGGTATATAGTCGTTATAGGTCGACCTGGCCGCCGTCGGGGTTGGCTTCACAGCGTTGAATCTCTTTCACATCCGTAGTTCAGAAAGAGACGAATCATCACACAATGCTTCAAAACTGTTCCCATTGATAGCACGGCTTCGATGCCGGCGCGATCGATTATACCAAGATCCACGATTAGCGAGCCCCACACGAACCAGTCAAACAAGTTGAGGCCCGCCCATACGATGAACCCGGTCATACCGATTGCAAGAATCAGGGCGCCGACTGACCAGCTGTAGAACAATCAGATACTGTTCAGGAACAAGAGTAGGAGGACGGCTTACTACGGATGCTCTTTGGCATGGTACCGCACAGCTTCGATTGGCCGAAGAACTGTGGAATGACCTCCAGAGCCGTAATACACATGCAGAAAGCTCGTTCGGTGCGTACCTTCCGTCGTTCCTACAGGGCGGTACAGTATAAATTGGGCAGATTGCTCATATAACCAGAACCATTACTATGTCACTCCAGAGCAAGCAGGTCTTGGCCAGGTGCCGCCGGCATATGCGTGACATGCACGTATCCCCTGACAACGAGCCGCGACAATAGTTCGTGCACCACCACCTTTGATAGAGTTGCAAGGTTCGAAGTCTATGCCCTCATCGATCGGAATGCCCTTTGTCGCAAATGGTTCTCATGGACAGGCCGTAGCCTCACAGAACGAATTCCAACCTCGACCACAGCCTCAGTTACAACCACAGCAACAGCCACACGGAACAACTTCTGCTCTTGCACAGCAGCAAGTATTCAGTATCAGCCCACGTCAAGCTAGTTTGTTCGGTACGGGCTCCAGTAACAATTCAACGCATATGCCATGATAAAAGTATCATATCTTATTTTCAACCTAGTGACAGATAGTAAATAAATATATATTGAATCTATGAACAATTCTAATTAGATTAATATTAGCAGTCTATTATGTAGCGGCGTGGGCCGCTGTAGAATACTGATAGCTACGGTAAACGATAACGTAGGACTATCGGGTCGATGGAATACTGCGCCGAGTTGCTATCTAGTGAGGAGAAGACGACTATATACTGGCTCTGGAACATGCTAGTCCAGAACAGTCTAAGCAAAGGTAATAGGGTCTTGTATGGACCGACTAATACCGCAACATATTATAACACCATTGGGGTACCGCATTGTGCAGGGCCCCACGAAGGAGCTCCCTCATAATACGGAATACTCTGAACTCCTAGGGGACATTGGTCCGCCGCTGTACTGCCCGGTTGCACAGAAATCTGGCAGTTTGTCCCCTCGTAGTATTGTCTCCAATAAGTGCAACCTGGAGTGCTGTGGCAGGCCTGGCAACACTGTTCCATGGTGAACTCGCCCGGAAGATCCTTTATAACGTTCTGAGGGACGATATCGAACGTAGCCCAGGTCATATAAGGGCCGGCACAAGCAGCTGGTATCGGTGATGGAGATGGTGTGGAACTGGAAGCACTGGAGGATGTCGGTAGGCTTGATACAATCTGAGAGGACACAGAAGGGATATCGCTAGTAGGTGAGACACTGGCCGAAGGGGACATAGAAGGAGCATCGCTGGCCGAAGGGGACATAGAAGGAGCATCGCTGGCCGAAGGGGACATAGAAGGAGTATCGCTGGCCGAAGGGGACATAGAAGGAGCATCGCTGGCCGAAGGGGACATAGAAGGAGCATCGCTGGTAGGTAAGACGATAGCCGAAGAGAACGTAGAAGGGACTTCGATAGTAGGTGCGATGCTAACCGAAGATGTCGAAGAAATCTGCAGTGAGCTAATTTCCGAGCTCGAAGCTGAGCTCGATGAAGAACTGACTGCGGTACTCGACAAAGTCGTCGTTGAACTCAAAGACGAGCTGGAGGTTGAGCTAGACACAACCGACGACTGGGAGCTGGAATGTGGGACGCTGGACGAAGCGGTACGGATGGATGACGTTGTATGAATAGACGAAGGTGTACGGGTGGATGAGGCGACGCCACCGTAGGGAGTCGCGCTTGAAGAACACTTGGTACCAGTCGATTTCGCAGAAGTCGAAGATTTCCTGGCAACAGAAGGAGAAGAAACCGCGCGGCAACTTCCAAACTTAGGATTACAGCCTATCCCGCAATACGCAGATGTCGACCCACAGTATCCGTATTGCGAACAGCAGCTACCAAACGCGCTGTCCTTGCACGTCTGTCCGGAACTCTTGCCACACGCGCCGTTCTTCGAGCGTGTGAGACCAGTCGTCTTTCCTTGGTCGGCGCAGGTTCCATAGCTGGACTGGCATCCTTTCGAGGGGGAACAGTAATCGGCGCTGCTTCCACAGTAGCCGTACTGCGAGCAGCAGTTGCCAAACGCGCTGTTTAGACAGGTTTTTCCGCCGCCAGAGCTGCCGCAGCGAGCATTCGTTGAGATGGCGGCGGCATCGGCGGAAAGAATAAGACTTAGCGTCGAAGTAAGAATTACAGAGAGACGCATTTTAGATATCGCGTAGAGCAGAGGTGCTCTAGAAAGTCGATTAAAGGAGTGCGATTAGAGTACGATTAGGGCAAAGAGCGACAGACAGTAGAAAGATTGATACTGGTGTTAAAAAAAAGACTACAACAGTCGCTATATATGTTGCGCGAATATATACCCCTCAACACTAGGGCGAATCTTAGCCACAAAGCTAGAATGCAACGTGCGTGCGAAAGTCAATAGTGCTGAATTATTTGGAACTAAACAATCTAATTTGCATCTTCAGCTGCTGCATCTCCTGTTTGTATGCGCCACAGTTTGTTTGTATTCAGCCTCGAAGCATTGTACGATGTTTCAAGCGAGGCGCTAACCTCACTATGGATATGAGGCTGAACTTGGCACTATTCGCAAGATTCAGCTAGGTTGTAACTAGACTGGGTGTTCGGCCAGACCGACACCCCTTTTGCTAGCGAACACTCTAGCCCTAGAGGACGATGCTGAAATTCCTAGGGCAAGGAAATAATGAAGGAGTAGCACACAGCAGCCCGCAGAATCTGGTCTGGACTTGAGTCAGTGAGCCCACCACATTCTGAAGAAAGCAGCTTGGTTCCCCCTTAACGCCTCTCCTACTCTCGTCGAATACACGTACTTGCTGGTACTGGAAGGCAGACGTGCGCCAACTCAACCACATGCGTTGGAGGCGGAAATCCTGCCCCGGGGACGGATGTGGACCAAACAGTGCGTCTCTATACGGCAATTCGCTCATCTCTTGAGCAAGATTGACAATGACATTCACATAGGCGGTGAGGATCGCATCGCAGAGATCAGGTTCTGTCACTGTCTGGGTTCGCTCTGATGTCGTGAGGCCTATCATTGGAAGGTCAGCGACATTACTGCAATGCGTTGTAGGGTCAGATTCTTGGAACAAGCAGTACTGCAAACCCCCCCCCCCCCAAAAAACCAAAAAAAAACCAAAAAAAAACCAGACAATAAAACCAAAAAAGAAAACTTATACATACAACAGCGGGTATTCGCTAGTGGTCACCCACCTAACTACTAATCCGCCGGTACGTTGCTTAAATAGGGCTGAGCGAACGGGAAGCCTTGTTTTCAACGTCCTATGGTCGTATGTGATAAAGTAGGTCGCATTTACAATATATAACCCACATAAAATCACATCAGGCTGTCCTGTAACATCGCAAAATTTGCAGCAACATCAGCTTCCTAGTGCTTGTGTCTCCATTCCCATCGGTTCGTAGTAGTCCTGAACAAGCTTCGCCCGCCCTTGTTTGTATGATCTCTGCCTTTGAAGCTTCTTTCGAGCTTGAATGAGGGAGCAGGCTGATTGACTGGCTCGGGTTCGATGTCGATTCTCTTTTTAGTCGAGAGAAGCAATTATTTCAAGCATTATCTGCTCGTGGGGGTGTGGATCATCTCTGTGGTGTCAGTCTTCAAATCAGTAAGAAGTTTCAAGCCCATACTGAGTTCCGTTTGTGCGTGAACACGTATCTTGAGAGCCACCTTGGATGCCACCCATTTGTTCGTCTTACTGGCTACGTGTGTGACTGCCTTCTCCACTGGCCCGAGGTGGATGATGGAAGCGAGACTCGGTATCAGCTCGTCAGTGTCAGCGGCAAGAAAGACAGGTGGATTTTGGAAAAGCGCAAATTTGACCACGAGCTCTTCGCTCACTACAAGGTTCGAGTGGAAGCTTGCGAGCCCTGCTGTAGGACTCACTGGTGAGTGCAATCTCAGAACCGGTGTCTGCTTGCGCATAAATCATTTATCCTTCGACGATGCACGGAGCATAGTTTATGGCTCCCCCCATGGAACACACGAGATGTGGACGCTCATGCCGCTTGTTTGGATATAATTTGAGTAGATTTTCAAGACGGTATTGGTGCTCAGTGATTTTTCCCGTAAACAGCAAGAAGTCAAAACCAATTAGAGTAGGAGTCGCCAATCTGTAGAAAACGTAGAACGAACACGGCACCGTGGCAGTGATTTCCGGATTGTCGCATGGAAATCGGACGTTCGCAGTGAAGCGCCCGAAGGCCCGCATAAGCCTTCCATTAGGGAGTTCAAATATGTGTTTAATGCCTTATCCACCTTGAAATCCATGGTGTGTGCAAGACGAAGCGAAATATGCTTTGCTCTCGTCATAGTATCATAGCCAGTTATGATCTTCCTGGGTCCGTCTTTGCAGTCGAGGATAAGAGAGAGACCTCTTCTAACTGCCACGACAGGAGCCTTAGCGATGGACTTTGGGATGGGGATGGCGACCGGTCTTGGCGCGTGGGTATCATTGACCGGCGTTGGACCATGGGTATCTTCAATATCGTCCTGCCTCTGGATGGAAATATCACCACAGGGGTGACACCGAAGTCCATCATCCTGCATAGGCTCTGGCCTAAGCTGGTTCATCACTATGTAGCAACTTCCGCACCGACCATATCCACGACTTGGACAGGCGTTTGATCGATAAGGTATAGAAGGGTATCCGCAATAGCACTGTGACAACGAATATCAGGATACGTCAAAACAATGGCGCCATCTGGATTGGGCACTCACACATTGCCAGACATATGTATGCTTTTTTGCCCTCATCCTTTGTGTCCCTCTCACCTGTATTCGAAACTGACGACCCGTGATCTTGCGATAGGGATGTATAAACTTGATGCCGATGAAAGATGATCGCAAGACCGGTGCTGGCGGTGAGTTGAATTCAAATATCATACAAGAGGGACGATGTGTTGTACAAGGAGAGAGCGGGGTTTGCATGCACCGCCCTCCGATCCTACCGGTGATGGGACAAGGCAGCCCCGAGGCAGACCGCACGACATCTTTGCATGCAAAGGCGTCACACAATATGGGATTGTGTCTGAGCCTCAACTGTTCTTTCATAATGTCTCAGCATCAGAGACAAAAAATCGGTCCCAGTCGGCTTCTCCCCTGGCGTCTCTTGATGGTTTCCCTTCTCTTGCTCAGTTCATCGCTAGCGATCCAGATCATACCTCGTTAGTCTTCAGGCGACTCGACAGGCTTGCCGCAAGAAACCTGCTATATATTCAAAGTGAGCTAGTGGAACTCGAGACACTCCGAGATCAGTACGATCGGGAGGACCAGAGCATCAAACATGAAGACCTCCACACTACGAGATGCGCATTGGATTAGGAGGCGTTTAGTGTGACGGTACTGAAGATAATCGGTATTGGGCAATGGATATTGAGGTTCACTGAAGTTGTATTGTACTCAAGCCGTGTGGTTATATACTGTGAATGAACGGAAAGAAGAACTGACCGTGAAGCTGTTATGTTACTGATACTGTTTGAAGGAGTCTGGTCCAGTTGGTCCTTTTACACAACCTCATACAGTGCTGTAACATGACCTCTTACTGTACTGCAACATTTAGAGACGCGGCAATGCTGGTTGGGAACGAAAGACAGTAACGCCGCATAAAACTTATTGGAAATGTGCGTGTCAAGATGAAGGAGTACCGCACATCATGCCTGCGTTATTCCAAGATCATCAAGCTGACCAGTAAAGGGGAAGCATTGTTGTTTGAAAGCACGCTAGCCACTCCGAAGGCGCCGCCTGTTCGCACTTTCGAAAGCTTCATGAACACCTCCACTCGACCTGCTGATGATACATACCAGCGAGATTCGATATTCGGTGGGCATAGCGCAAAACTGTACAGCACCAACGAGGATTTAGTGCTGCTCAGGGTTTTTGAGCACAGCGACAGACTGACTGCTTTTCCCGAGGATCGTATGCCAATCTTCTTCATGGTAAGTACTGCCATTGCTCCCGTACCATGGATACATGACAAGACGTGCGTTGAGGCGCTGATCTCTGTCAGTCAGGGCGAAGTAGCAACGATATGGCATACGCTTCGCAAAGAGGTATTGCCAGATTTGTGACGATAGTCAGCATCATACTCTCCGTCGTACTGTTGTTCAGCGCCATCGTGGCTCTATACTTTGATGCGAATCCAACAAAAAATGTTGAGAAGCGGCTGCCTATGGGCAGGGAAACAACGGTTGCGCTTATGAGGGAGGAACTACGGTTCATTGGGTAACTACATTTGTTAGTGTGTTTACTAGTTGATAGCTCTGACAGAGGAACTCCGGTTCCTCATTGATAGAATACGCTCTTTCAACATGACGAAAAACTCATCGTCGTTGGGATGTATGTCATTCTGTTTGCCAGTAGCGTCGGGCTGCTGACTACAGCGAAGAAGGCGGATATATTTGCGGCGACTGCAGCGTATGCTGCGGTACTGGTTGTGCTTGTGAGTGGAAATCTGGGGTCGGCATCATGTGAAGCCTCTGGGCAAGTTTGACCGGGTTGCTCTCTGCAAATGGTTAGTCTGGAGGTTGTCGAGTACGTTGGTGATCGTGTTCATAGTCCATTTTTGTCAGAGCAATCTTCGATCAGAACGGAAAATCGGCTTGAGAGCGTTATGGTATCTACGGCGAAGCCATGATGCTGAAGTCGGCCGGTTGAGGGGTCTGGATCTTCGATTGTGGGACGCGTTACCTTGATGCACAGAAAGTTTCGTTGTCCACAAGTTGACGTAAGTTGTACGCGGCGGACCGGATCGCATGTTTTTCAAGGCTGCTTGATTGTTTACAGAACGTTTTGTACTGATAAAGCAAGGCTTATTATCATCTTGTATGTGCACTTGCGTATGCATTGTTGCTATGATTTTGTGATGAATAGAGATCAGTCGAATGAAGTCGAGAACCACATCGGAGCGAGAATCAGGCGTACTAACCCCATCAAGATAGCAAGGATCCACTTTCACCGCCGCCCCTCCAGATCGCATCAGTCTCCACTCGACCAAGCTTCACGATATGGCAGGTTTGCCTTGACTATATATACTGAACAGTCCGCGGCAGCGTGCGAGAGTTGTTCGCTTCCTCTGAAGTTTGCCGCTGGTTCGGCGACACCAGCGTGGGACATTGTCAACGTCATTCACACATCCATATTCGCGCATCTCGCCGCGCATACCTAGCACACGTCCACACCATTGAGAAAGCATATCAAGATGGCGTCATCGCCGATAAACACGCTCACGATGCCGCCGCGCTTCAACATCGAGCTTGAGCGTGCCGACGCCGACGTGCCATTCCGCGCCTCTCAGTCGCACATCCACCACACATGGGCGCGCACCTTCCATGCACGTCCGGAGCTCTACATTCGCCCGCAGTCGCTGCAGGAGATACAGAAGGTCGTGACCCTCGCCCGCCGCATGCGCCGCCGCGTCGTTACTGTGGGATGTGGACATTCGCCTTCAGACCTCACTTGTACCTCGGCGTGGATGGTGAACCTCGATGACTTCAAGGAAGTCTTGAAGGTGGACAAGGAGCGCAGTACCATGACCGTACAAGCCGGTATCCGAATGCATAGCTTGAATGAGCAAGCGAGGGAGCATGGACTTACAATGCCGAATCTGGGCAGTATCGACGTGCAGAGTCTTGCAGGCGCGATTGCCACAGCGACACACGGCAGCTCTATGGAACATGGATTGTTGTCTGATCGCGTGCGCAGTCTGCGTATCGTTCTTGCAAACGGTCAGGCGGTGCGCTGCTCTGCCACCCAGTCTCCAGACTTGTTCCGCGCAGCACTCGTCTCACTCGGCGGCCTTGGCATTATCGTGGAAATCGAATTCGAGCTGGTGCCGCACACCGACATTGAATGGATACAGACTATCCGCCCTATCGAAGACGTACTCGCAGACTGGAATAATGGCCTTTGGACTTCGAACGAGTTCGTACGCGTGTGGTGGCTGCCCTACATGAAGCGTGCCATCGTCTGGCGTGCCTCAACCACCAAGAAAGAACACATCACACCCCAGTACAACTGGTATGGCGGCAGCGTAGGCTACCACACCTACCACATCCTGCTCTGGATCAGCCAATACGTCCCCCGCTTCTTGCCTTGGGTAGAGTGGTTCGTCTTCGGCATGCAATACGGCTTCAAAGACGGCGCTGTCATCTCTGCAGTTGAAGAACAACGCACCGGTCTTCTTATGAACTGCTTATACTCTCAGTTCGTCAACGAATGGTCAATTCCCCTGCACCAAGGCCCTGAAGCCCTCACCCGCCTCACCAACTGGCTCCACGGCGACGAAGTATCCTCCGGCATCCCATTCACCTCAAAGGGCCTCTACGTACACTCTCCCATCGAAGTCCGCGTCGCAAACACCACCAAGCGTCAATCACCGCGCCCATTCCTCGACACTACGTACCCTGACACACCCACCCTGTACCTCAACGCTACGCTATACCGCCCCTACAACCAAGACCCGCCCTGCCGCGAACGCTACTACCAAGCCTTCGAGCACTTGATGAAAGAGTACAACGGCCGCCCGCACTGGGCCAAGAACTTCCAGACCGTCGACCACTCTTACCTTTCGCAAGCTTACGGTGAGGACCTGAGCGAGTGGACGCGTGTGCGCAACGAAGTTGATCCCCAGGGCATGTTCCTTGGCGCATGGCACCGTCGCACATTGCTGCCAAGCAAGACCGAGATGCCTGTCTTCCCGCTCGAGGAGAAGGAAGTCCTGCGCCGCGATCGCCGAACAGGCGGCCAGGACTGGATTGGCGAGCAAGCGCGGTGGTGGGACGGCGGTGTTGACGTGTTCGAGAAGACGAACCCGGATTCTGAGGAGCACAGTGAGAGCGGAGAGTCATTTGATCTGATGGCTGGTGCGGAGGCTGGGAGCAGTGTGTTGCTGGAGAGTTTGAGGGATGAAATGACAGAGAAGGAGTTGCATGAGAGGACCTCGCATACCGAAACGACAACGCTACTTGGGTCCATGAGCGAATTTGTGCACACCGAAGAGAGGCTGTCTGACGAGAGGCAGGATGTTGAGCAATTCATCAAGGAAGGAGATGATGGCAGCGGTAATTTCAATAAAATGTAGATGTTGTATCGCGTGGTATCAAAGCGATCTACACTCAACCAGCATTCCGGTTTGAAAATAACGCGCGTGCATGGTTGCCAACGTCTAAATGCATTCCTTGGGAATTACTGGGTGAGCCAGCTACCGTGCTGTATTTCATATTTCTCGATGCACAGTCAGAGGTTCGTTAATAAGCTCAAGCACATCCTCCAATGAGACTTTCACTGTCAATTGCACATTCATGTTGGCTGATTGTAGGCTTTCACAATACCTTAGCATCGATTGGTTTGCTATGGGTCTTGCGTTGACCTAAACTTCTGTTATATGGGTTGCTCGCTGGGAGTAGTGCTGCATCCAGCCGCCAGGGGCAAATGATGTCCCACATGTGAGAAGAGATTGCTTCTGTGCAAGAAGGAAGTGAGCACAACGTCGCAGACCTAAGCAATCACGGTTCTGTCGGATTTTTCAGCGATAATGCTTTAAGAATCTGTTGATGTCAACCCCTTTGAAACCTACTTCCCTAACCCGCGCACCTCTTCCCAATGCCAGCTTCTGTCAGCTAGAGAGAATAAAGGTTCTTAACTGTGATTCGCTCAACGCAAGAGAGCGCTATATTCTGAGGAGATCCGCCAGGCGAAGTCGCCACCAAAGAGCGTCGGAAGCATCATCTGGAGCAGCGTGGAGGTATTCTGAGCTCTGTGATTGTCGGCCTGTGAACAGAGCCAAACCCAAGACTACCCAACCGGGCTCACCATAGGTATGACTTTTTCCTATGATAAGTCCGCACGACGGAATATCACTCCCCCCCGGAACGTCCATATTTGAAGACCGCCTTTGTGCCGTATTAAGCGTTCACTTTCGTAGTCATCGGTCACTATGATACGTCTTCTGCGGCCTGAAAGGCAAGTTCATCATCGCCAACAGGCTCACCGAGCCATGTTATCACAGCCTGTAGTTATTTGAACCGGTGCCTTGAGAGAAGTAAGTCCCATGGGAAGTTGGACAATTGTGCATGTGAGGTAGAAGGCGTAGCCTGGCGGAGCGGAGCAGTGCTGCAGGCCTAGCCACGTTCAGCCTCGTCGAACGAAGACATTCCATCTTTTCGAAGATCCAGGATGCAGAGCACCTGACATTCCGACTGTCTATGTGGTTCTGAGATGTGTCATTATTGAGGTGTATCAATGGTGGCCGGCTGGCGCTCAGGCGTGAAGCAGGCACTAGTGTTGAGCAGGTAGGATCTGAGCGGTCCACGACGAGAGCGGGGCTGCTGCTCGACGACTGGGCCGGCCCGTGTCCTCGCACAAACCCACCACGAAGTTCTAGCCTTCGAACACGGCGAGAATTATCAAAATACCTTTAACTTTTTGACCAGCCTGCCTTGCTCATCTTCAGTCTACGCTCTCAGTCAACATGATGGTGCTCGATGGATGAGTTTCCTCGAAGGATTGCACCCAACCTGCACACAGCTGTAGGTTCACGATCTGCGGCGCGTGTCAGATCCCACATCATGCAGCAATTCCACATCCAATAGCACTTTATCCAGAGGAATACTTTCTTGACCGGTCACGATCTATTGAGATTGGGCTGGTGTGATGCCAGTCCTCAGCGAATCATGGACGCAGAGCGTGAGGAGGCGTGGCTGGGATTTGGGGGCTGAAACCGAATCCCTCCGGCGCTGACCACCTTTGAGATCGTCCTCGACTCCTCAGCCGAGTCTTGTTCTATGTACCGACATGAGATTAGACTTTCTTTGATCTCAAAAGCAGCAAGTCTTCTGTGCATTGCAGGCTCATCCTTACAGACATCACGGCTATCAGCAATCTGGGAGGCATTCGCACCGTTGATCATTGATCCTGGGAAGTTGATCTCCCAAGAACCTGCAATATGGGCCGTGGGCGTGACGACCCGGAACCGACTTTTGACGAGGACAAAGACCTCGACGAGATCTGGCCGCAAGTTGTACAACAGTATGAGAAAATCACGAGACAGAAGCTGGATCCCAGAACCACCTTCGCGGCTTTCCAAATCCAAATCGACGAAGACATACAGCGTTCCGCAACAAAGAGCCATCAACATGCTCGGAAAGTGCTCAACAACGTTGGGTATTGTCTTGAACAGTTCGGAAACATCATCGTACAAGGGGCGAGCATAGTCTTCGGTCCAACCGCTCAGTGCTGGAATGCGATTAGTTTCGTGATCACGGCGGCGCGAAAATTTGGCGACGTCTTGGATGGCTTCGTCACCTTGATGGAGCGCTCATCAGCATTCCTCCAACGTCTGAACTTCTTCCTGCAACAAGAACGTGATAAATCCGGTTCTCGACTGCCAAACCACCTCCGCAAGCCCGCATACGACATCTTGTCTCAGTTCCTTGGCGTTCTTCGGTCTTCGTATAGTCTGGCCACCAGCAGGAGGGAGAGACTCAAGACTATGGTCGGCGTCCTGCTTTTTAACTCGGATGCCGGTGTAGCAGAATCTCTTAATCTCATGGAGATGCGAATCAAGGACTTCACCAATGCCCAGGTCGATCAAATATTGGTGGACGTCAAGGGGCTTGCGAGATATCTTCGTGAATCTGACGAGGACAGAAAACGTCACCAGTCTGAAATCCAAGAATATCTCGAGCACGTATACAGAGTCAACGAGCAGGTACTGAACGTTACTCAGGACATGAAGGCAACCATAGACGGTCGTACCACCAAGGATCAACATAACGACGATAAGTCCAAGATATGGAAGAGTCTGGCGTTTCAAAAACCTGGTGAACAAGACTCGTGGGACAAGCGGCACAATGAGATCTGCAAAGTTCGTGTGAAAGACACTGGGAAGTGGCTTGAGCTTGTTGATGGGTTCATGAAATGGGCTGACATCAACCAACACGAGAACAAGGTGCTTCTCTTGAAGGCCGACTCTGGTTTCGGGAAAACATACGTCTCTAACCATGTCATCTCGTATCTTCAAGAGACATATCGGGCTGGGGCTGGGCCGAACCAAACTTACCTGGCCTATTACTACTATGGTGCCGACAAGGACGATTCCCTTGAAAAGTGCGTTGGATCTATCATTCACCAGTTTGCAGCCGTAGATGTTGGATACGCGAAAGCGGTGGCCAACGCGTGCGGGCGACCAGCGAGTACCGCGCGAGCTGAAGATCGGTGGAAGCATCTTGTACAAAGACTACAGAATCACATGAAGGGGATTTACTTCGTTTGTATAGATGGACTCGACGGTCGAGGTCAACCTGACAACTTAGAGGCAACCGTTTCGACCATCGTACATCATGCCACGTCCCAGACTGGCTCCGGTGGAGTCTCCATTCGTCTCTTCATATCGGGCAGTGACGAAGCACTTTCAAAAAGTCCACAAGGTGTCGAGGGTATCCGCATCATCACCTTGGATCCATCCGAGGACCCTGCCAAGCCGACGGCACTGGAGAGTGATAGAGAAGACCAACCCCGGTTGACGCCACTGCTGAATGCAAGTGACCTGGAAGCCGTCACAAGGGCCCGTGTTATGGACATATGCAAGACCAAGCCAGACCTCAAAGCAATCTTGAATGAATCGAACATCCAGCTTTTGGTTGAGAATATTCGTGGGAACTATGCCCGCCTCGAGGCGAAGATGACAGAGATCAACGCTTGCGATACAGAACGAAAGGTTCAAGAAGTCATCAATAACGACAGTGACGACATCAACACTGTACAAAGAAACAACCTAAAGGCTCTTGATGCCTCACTGGATTCAAACCAAGTTCGAAAGCTCAACGAGCTTCTCGTGTGGGTCTCTGGCATGATCGGTAGTCCTTCGATCAAGTTTCTTCAAAGCGCTCTCTACTTTGCCTTGGGCGAAAAATTTCTTCTAGAATCTGAGGTTGCCACCACGTACTCAGCATTGCTCAAAATCGACAAGGAAGGTGGGGTCAGTTTCAAATCTGACGATTACAAAGACATCCTATCCGCGAGCGATGCCCCAAACCCTGGATCGGCTCTTACGGATCTACACACTGAAGAAATCAGCCGAGCTGAGGTCGATCTTTGCCGTCGGTTCATCAGGAACGCATGCGACGCAGTTGATTACACCAGGTTTAAATTCGATGAATTCTTCGATACCATGGCACACAAAGTTCATATTTACCTCGGCGATCAAGATGTTGTGAGCGTCACAATCATTGGCACGTGTGTCGACGTCCTCTGCGATACCCAGAAAGATGAGAACCTCGGAGAACTGCGTGATTATGCCTCGAAGTGGTTCTATGAGCACCTCAAGACTCTGGTAGAGAGGCTCGACGATTTCGAACCCAATAGGCAATCCTTGACCGAGATCGGGGCCAAACTTGTTGACTTGTTTTACGAGCCAGATCTGATCGACGCATGGTTCCTCAAGACGAATTTGACTTGGCTGAAGTACGATTGGCTCTACCAAGATGATTTCATCGACCCTCTACTGAAGTTCTGGAAGAACCCTCATGTAGCCAAAGGCTATGGAAAACACGCGAAGAAAAGTGAATGGGTCAGAAAGGTCGTTGCAGACTCCGCAAACAAGTACTTGATCCTGGAACGAGTGGCAGCACGATTAGCAAACCATTGGTTCAGCTGCACGACAACAGCAGCCCCGGATTATCTCTGGATATCCTATGGCATTATAGTCAAGGTGAGATATCCCTCAAATAATGACCAGTAGCTGGCTGACAGTTTCGGGCAGGGAGCTGGCAAGTCTTTCGACGAGAACACGCCTCCAACTCTCCTTGAGGTTGATCACTTCATCCAGTGGGTCAAGATGCAAGATTTCGACCTCGATGATTACACATGGGCTTACCGTAAGGGCGCGACCAACTTGACTTTTCAACATTACAGAGAAGCTATTCGTGCGTTCGAAGAAGCCGAGCAACACCCAAGGACTAGTTGGGGCGTGGCCCTTGGTCTGTCACGTGCACACGAACAGCTGAAGGACTTCCACGCAGCACTGCAGTACATACAAAAGTTCAAGTCATTCAACGGGCCGTCTTTTGAGATTGACAAGGAGTACAGGCTTGCATACTGGTCCGTGCTTTTGGCAGAAGGCGATTGTTATAGACAGTGCCAGGACTACGACCCAGCTGTCAAATGCTTCCGAGACATTCTGGACCAGGATGTGGATGCAGAGCTTTGGCCAGGAAGCGTTCATGAACATGCGCTCTCGGGGCTTTTCACAACGTGGACCGAAATGAAGAGCTATCGCTCGATCACAGATTTCATGCGAAGCTGGAGAAACGCTGAAAATAAGGAACGAGGTCTCATCTATTGGTTCCAGAAGACGGCAAGGGTCGACAAAATCCATGGGTGTATCATCGTTGCTGCAAAGCACGTCGAAGCCGTGGAAGAAATCTGCTCGTTGTATCAGGATGTCATTGACCACATGGCTGCGAGTACCTCCACGATCGATGACCAAGGAGATGGCCTTGATCCTTATATCAGAGGACAATTGCAATACTTCCAAGCTGCCCTTAGATTCCATGGGAGTCGATCCCAGCACAACCACGACCGGGGCATACAGTTGTGGGAAGAGATCATTCGAAGGTCTGATGACCCATCATCGTCCTGGTGGACAGCTTACAACGCTAGTCGCAAACTAGCTCCTTGCCTTCTTGATAAGGCAGTTACTGAAACTCCAGCAGCATCATCAAGTCCCTCTGAGAGCTATGTCAGCAAACTGGAAGCGCTTGCCAAGTTGAACAACACGGTGATCCGCAACAATCGCCAAGGTCAAACGGACCCTCGTCTATGTTTGACGAGGCTGTACCGCCTTAAGGGGAACCATCAATCGGCATTTGCGGAAGCGCAGGCACGACTTTGTAGTGTTTTCGACAAGTGGCCTGAGGATGCGAATGATGATTCTCTCCAACTTCGCTTCCAGAATCTTGCACAGACACTGACTGTTCTTGACAAAGACATCGATGCCGTTGCAGCATGGCAAGCGACGAGTTCGCACCAGTCGCAAAAGCCTTGTACAACTGATGCAAGCGCTACCGATGCTCTGAAGCCCGCTAATCCGAACTCAAGTGGTGTCCACCCCGTTCCACCGCTAGCAACATCTGTCGACAAGGCTGAAAATGATCCAGGCGTATTTACATCAGTCGATGCTACGCCGAAAGCGTACATCTCAGGCTACGACTGCGATGGGGAATGTGAGACACAATGGAAAGACATGTTGGCCGACTGTTGGGTGTGCAAACACTGTCTCTGCGTGCAGCTGTGCTCAGCCTGCTACGGGAAGCTACAAGCAGACGATCTCCATCCTTTGATTTGCAACAAGGAACACAAGCTGCTCTACCTTCCGCCATTTGATCAGAACATGTGGCAGAGTATATCGTCAGATATGATCATTATTGACAAGCAGCCGGTGCCACGGCTGCAATGGTTGAACAAGATCCGAGACGAGTATGGGGTACAGCAGGAGCAGATCGATATGCTCAAGATTGAGAAGGCTAGGGAATTGAAGGCTGCCACTTGCATTGCTAGGCATATTTTGAGATGGCGTAGGAAGTTATTGAAGATCAGGGCTGCGAGACAACCGACGGTGCCTACACTCCGTCGGGCCCGGACAATCGTATAGGTAGAGTGCTCTAAATTCAGCAAAACTCTCGAGGATGAAAACAAAGAACCGTGGGCGGAATTTCGCAAGACCGAACAAGGTGGAAGTGAGACCACGTACTCCTAAGGACATTACTCGTTCATTCGGACGTTGGTAAGATTACACAACGCTAACAACAGGTCTTAGTGCTAACAGTGGAGATATACGGCCAATACGTATTTTCGCCGGTTGGCGCTCATCTCTACAACTTTGCTGCCTATGTTACAATTTGGAAATTCAAGAATCTGAACATGCCGAAGAACCCGGACAGCACACTTCTTCTGTTGACTGTACGGACTCTATCACTCCGCTAAGCGCGACGATATTCCTTTGCCGGATTCATCCACCCCGATGCATTCTGCAGTATCCATAATCAAGACCTGGTCTCCGTTCGGATCTCAGCCGTTCCCGCAGCCGTTTCCGCGTGGTTCTTGGCAATATGCTGGAACGCATGAAATACGAGTATCTCATAAGGACATATATGAACCAGCATCCGCGACAAGAACCACTCAGCCTCACGCGCCAACCTTTCCACGCAGTTCAGCTGGATCCCTACCAATCGATCAAAGCGACTGACCATGAAGTACCGCGGAGTAGTCTACGATGTCGGCCTAGACTTCAACGACACAGGAGAATTCTCCGTTGAACCATTCAATCCCGCCTTGGTTGGACACGACATGCGCGTCATAGCCAACAACCTACACGCCAACGCCGTGCGGATCGAGGGCGAAGAGATCCATCGCCTGGTCACTGCCGCGCGCCTTGCTCATTCCGTGGGCCTCACAGTATTTTTCAATCCGTGGAAGATGAACGCCAGCATAGATAAGACGCGTGTCTATATGGGAGAGGCGGCGCAAGCGGCTGAGCAGCTCAGGGCCGAAGGCGTCGACATCGCCTTTGTTGCAGGCTGCGAGTACTCGATTTTCAGCAAGGGCATCTTTCCCGGAGACAACTTCAAAGAGCGCGGGATGTGGTTTGGAGCATATTCGATATCGTGGGCATTGACTATTACCGCCGCGGCGAAAGCGAAGAAGCATATGTTACCGGTCTTGAACGTCATCGCTGCGACAAGCCCCTCGCAGTTCTAGAATTAGGGTGTTGCGCGTACGAAGGCGCAGCCGCGCGCGGCGACGGCGGCTTCATCCTCCTCGAAGGCACGAATCCCGATGGCACGGGGTTTTTCGAAAACAACACCATTCCAACTCGGAGCGAGCGCGAGCAGGCTGATTATATTAGTATGCAGTTAGCTCTTCTCGAAAAAGCGGATGTGTATGCAGTGTTTGTGTATGTGTTCTCTTTTCCAGCCATGCGCGCAGGTGAAGGGGCGAGAGATCTGGATATGATGAGTTTCTCCTTGGTGAGGACGTGGCCGGAGAGTGATAAGAGAGCGAAGAGCATGCCGCCTTGGGAGGCTAAAGAGGCATTTCATCGTGTTGCTGACTGCTTTCAGAAGCTTGCTGCAGGCTCAATAGGAGCTTCCGAAGAGTGATCAGGTTCACCATGATCGAGCAAATGAACAAAAGACAAAAACGTATTCCCAGCGTGAGAAGACTAGCGACTTTCAAGAAATACGGTATCAAGTCTAACACATCAGCGAACAATACAATCAAGAAATATGAGCTAGGTGGCGTAGAGTAAGTCGACGTGTAAAGCTCGTTGAGAATTTGACCTTACCATCATCGGTCGCACCACTGAGCCCATTCTTAACATCCTCATATACATCACTATCCTCAAACTCACTGACACTAGGGCGCGGGACCTGCATTCCAAAGCAAAAGGTCATTAGTCTATTACCTTATCCTTACTGACACGAGCGTTGGTGGCAGCTGTGCCCGAATGGTCTAACCTCATCCTCCAAATTACCTCCCAGTCATGCAACTCAGATAACAAAACAATCACCCAACAATGAGACCGATATAAGACATTGAAACATGTCTGCGACAAACGAACCAACGGCAAATCTAGCTTGTGACAAATCGGCCTGGGAATCGGATTCGCCAGCATGACCACATCCCACCCCTTCTCTCGCCTCCCCTACAATCTCCGCATGCAAACATGGGAACTGACCGTCCCGCCCCGCACCATCTCAATCAGCGTGAAGAGCCCTCGATGGGGAATCATGAGCGAAAAACAAGGGCCAGAAGCGTCGGTCAGACTACCTAGTTTCGTCCACGCCCGCGCCCGCAGTGCTGCATATTTGCCGGGAAAGCCGCAAGCATGGGCTGAACGTGTACCAGAAGGGGTTGTTTGAGGTGGACAATCCAAACCGGGGGTGCAGTGAGTGTTGAGCCAGCGCTCGCCGGACTATTTTTATTTGCTAATGCTGCGCTGCGCTGCGGCGTGCAGATGCGTCTGCTTGAACGGGAAACCCGACACAATCGACATCGGCCTCACCCCTCTCGCATGTTTCAAGCCCATCGCCCACTTGCTCCAGCGGCTCAAGTTTGAGCCCAGCTTTGGGGTGGGAGTGGTTTTACCATTTTGAAGTGCACAAAATTGGCGAGTTTGAGAATCTCAAGGAATTCCGTGTTCTCTGCGCAGAACCTTATGGGCCGGTTGATTGCTTGAATGTTTTGACGGCGGACACTACTGGCCGTGCGGCAAAGAGAATATGTACTTCCATTGATAAGACGTCTGGGCAGGTGTTCAGGGGAGAAGAGGGGCTCGATGAAATCCAGCGGCTGGCGGAATTAAAGGTTGTAGGGCGAGGGTGATGGAAAGTGGAAAGGAGGGTCGGATGACGTTATGGATCTATACATAATTTTGAAGAGTCTCTGAGTCATGTTCGCAAGTAAGAATCCAAAGTATCAACTGCCGTGTGGTGTCTGCACCACGAGACCGCGTCACACCAAGCAGGTTCCTTTGTAAAGGTCGGATGAAGTTGTGCTTGTCCAAACGATACAACTATCCAGTTCCATACCTAGATACTTTCCACGCCTTCTTATATCTATTCACAGAAACCCATCATCTCACTCTCCCGATACCTCTCTATTTCACTACTGAAGGAGATAGTCCACGAGATGCTCAGACCAAATATGTCTTGCGTTGCAAGCAGTGCTGCAAACAGTAGGGTGTTTTTGTGACACTCATGTACTGCCCTTGTTATCTCTCTTCCCATGTACCCAACAAGCGTATTCCTCAACACCGACGATAACTCACGTGCCTCTGACATCCTCCATGGCACCCTCATACTCATCTTCAGCTTTACACTCACTCCATACTCCAGTCACACAAACCTAACATCCTAAAATTAACAGGCAATTTAGAGTCTCCGTAACAACCCAACAAAGCGCAAGAAGCTGTGTAAGGTGAACAAACTGCATGATATATAAAATATAGTAACACTCATACTAAGACTTGCGTTGTCAGCTGTACCGTTGCTCTCGTTCTGTGTAGGAGCGGTGCAACACTGTTGATAAAGCGCACCCTGTCTCGGACGAGCCGCTCGCGATGCTGTCATCGGCATTCTCGATAACAAGGGTTTCACAACACTGCTGTCCGGAATGCTGGCCCTGACCAAAACTAGGTCCTCAGTCGGTGCACGGCGCACCGAGTGCTTCCAGAAACGAGTGGTTCTTGGCCTCATACACAGCCGGAATGAGACTAGGTTCGGCGGAGGGGGTGGGAGGGTTTGTCCACAGGGGTGGAGAGTATATAGGATATGGGAGGAGGTTGCGGAGCGAGGGAGGGAGGGGTGAGGTGAAGAGGCGGGTACGGAGAAGGTGCTGATGGAGACGCTGTTGGCTAGAGTTCAGGCTGGTGTTTTGACACGAGAAAGGATAGGCTACGTGCTCTACGTCTCCCGCTCTTTTCGCTAGATTCAGGATCCTGGGCTTCACAAAACCCACCGCTTTCGGGAGCAGAGTGCTGTTTGTGGTGACCATGCCAGTTGTATTCAGACAGTGATGACAACAACAACAACAACAACAACAACAACAACAACAACAACAAATGGATCTCGTTCCCATCACAGCTAACGGTCATCGAAACGAAGTCATGAACAACCAAATAGACGTTTGAGCGCGCATATTGACCCCACCACGCAACACGCCTTAACGCCCAAGGCTTGGGCATCCAACACAAGACAGTCTCCAACCATCGTAGACAGGATACCTCGTAGCTGGCGGCGAGGAGAGGCCAGCACAAGGAAACAAAAGAAGCGAGTCCCACGACGCCAGTGCTACCAGTCTTCGAGTCTGCGGAACCCGGAACCTCTACTCCTGCGGCCCCGCAACCTCAGCGCCCAGCGCTGCGCTCGCCAACTGCCCCAGCCCGCCGAGGAAGGTGAGGAAGATGGCGAGTGCGGTTGATTCGGCGGCTTCGACGTAGTCGTCTGTTGATGCGCCGTCGGCTTCTGTTTCCTGGATCTCGTGGTGCGTCTTCTCATCCGGGACGTACGTGTCGTCTGCGTCGTCTTCCTCAGGCTCGGCGTTGGCAAAATCGTTCACGGTCTGACTCTGCGGTGTCTTTGTGCCAGTCACCGTTTCCACGGCGTCATCGAATGCAGCAAGCGCAGAGCGGCGGGTGGAGCGACGCGTTCCTGCGCGGCCTGACTCGGGCGACGCGGAGGCGCCTGTGGCAGACGCTTCGGCCGCTTTCTCAGCGTTGCTCTTCCTCCCGCGCTTCTTGGGCGTGGTGGTGGGGATGAGTTCGGCGGGGTCGGAGAGATTGGTGGCAGCATCGAGTCGCTTGATGATGGGCTCGAAAAAGCGGACGTGCTGCCTGTGATTTGGGACCAAGAAGGAGAGGATGGAGCTGTCGAGGAGCGCTTCGACGTCGAGGTCGCGCGTGAACGTCCAGGTCAGCAACGACACGCCTGTGAGCAAAACGTCGAGCGAGGTCACGCTGACTGCGGGATGCTGGGATATCTTGCTCAGCTTGCGCGTGAATGCGCCGAGGCCGTGGAGCAGTCGGTTTGTGCGCGATGCCTCGCGGCCCACGGCGTTGGAGAAGACGTCCCAGATGTGGTGGGGGGGTGGTGGGGGGACGGAGTGGCGCATGTTGAGGTAGAAGACGCGGGCGTAGAAGACGAAAGCGACGATGGAGAGGAAGTGGAAGACGGTGGCGTAGGAGCGGTGGGCGTGTGCTTTGGTGGGGTGCGAGATGCCCAGGGCCACGGGTGTGATTTGGGGCGCAAAGGCGAGAAAGAGCGGGGTGAGGAGGTAGCCCAGGCGCAGAAGCCGGAACGTGTCGCCATGAAGGAGGATCTTGGGGAGCTCATTGAGGACCAGCAGCGAGGAGACGATGGGCGCCCAGTACACGGCTGGCCTGGGGGTGAAGAGGGCGTCGTGGAGGGGCGTGTCGTCGTTGTGGACGGTGACGGGTGTGTAGAGGATGGCGACGAAGAACAGACTGAGCGCATAGCCCAGGCTGCCGAAGGCACCCAGCGTGACGAAGGATGCGATGGTCCAGGGCGAGAGGTCGCGGCGGTGTCCTTGGACGCCGATGAAGATGGCGCTTGCCAGCAGCGCCACGAAGTGCTGTGCGGTGTAGAAGAAGCCTTCGGGTGCGAGTATAGCCACAGCGTCGGACTCACGAACCAGATCGATGTCTTTGATCCAGGCGGCCAGGTGCCAGCTGCCTACGCCCCCGTCGCCGGTGCCGTACCAGCCCTGCCACAAGCTGCCGGGCGTCTCGTGCTTCGCCAGCTCTGCCCACTGCACGTACGAGATGAAGCGCCAGACGACGGAGAAGGTCGTCACGCTCGCCAGCGACAGCAGCGCAATGGCAGAGAAGATGCGCGCATGGCGGCGGCGCATCTCGTTCTGCGAGCGTGTCCGCGTAGACGGCGGCAGGGCTCTTGCAGCGCGTCGCGTAGTGAGGAGGACATGGGCAGTGAGGCCAGCGACGAGGAGCGTCTGGCCGCCGAAGATGAGGATGGGCAGGTTGTTGCTGCGCGATGCAGCGTCGGTGTCGACGGGCGCCATCTTGTGCACGCGTTCTTCGCGTTCTTCGCGTTCTTCGTGTTCTTCGCGTCCTTTGCTGTGGTGTTCAGTTACGGAGGCAGGCGCATTGCGGGGGTCGGTAGCAAAGCGCGCGCGCCCGGCTGTTGTCAGGACCGCGACGCGCCTACGGGCTCACCCCGCTGGCGTCGGAGCTGCCACCCCCGTCGGCGCTGCCACCCCCCGTCGCCGCTAACCCGCCGTGGTCTTCGCGTCGATGTTCGGCTTCACGCGAATGACTTGGAGGTCGACATCTCCACCATCCTCCACATGGCGCCCAAGACGTACGGAGACGAGGGCGACGAGCCTGCAGCGCCCTACCACGAATCCTCCGACGAAGACTTCGACCCCGACTCCGTCCCCGCCGACGACGCCCCAAGTTCATCCGAGGAGGAAGACGCAGCAGCACCAACAGGGCGCGCCGGGAAACGGAAAGCGCGCACCGACGACGAACTCGGTTCCGGTGATGAGGCCACGATAGAAGCCGCTCGGAAGACGAGGGCCAAGAAGCGGAAGAAGGGCAGCAACGATGGCGGCGAGGATTTGCCAGTGTCGGAAGACGAAGGCGGCGAAGGTGGGCTGATCAAGACCAGAGCACAGCGCGCAGTGGAGCAGAAGGCGACGAGACCACTGGCGAGGACAGAGGGGGCGACCGTGGATGTCGAAGCACTATGGGCACAGCTGATGGCCGCGCCGTTGCGCCCCGTACAGCCAGCGCCCGTCCACGAGACCTCTGCAAGCAAAGACGCCGCCCCAGCCGCCGCCCCAGCCGCCGCCCCAGCAGTCACCCAAACAGCAGACCCCCCCGTTGAAGAAGGGCTCCTCACAGTCACAAAGACCTTTGTCTTCGCCGGTCAACACACAACAGAGGAGAAGCAGATCCCGCGCTCCGCCCTCGCAGCGTACACCGCAGAAGGCTGGAAACCCGCATCCGCCGTCAAGCCCCCAGAAGCCGCTGAAGACGCCACGCCGAAGACCGCAGACGCGCAGATTCGCCGTCCGCCAAGACGCCCAAGCCGCTTCGACCCCAACCCCACGGGCTACGTCCGCGCCCTCGCGCCCGAGCACCAACTCACATGGCCGCGCAAGACCGCCCTACCCGCCGCACCACCGCCGCACAGTACGCTCGATGGGCCGAAGAAGCCCGAGAAGGCGACAAAACTCAACGTCGTGGACAAGAGCCGTATGGACTGGACGGGCTTCGTGGACAAAGAGGGCATTGCCGAGGAGCTGCAGGAGCACGGCAAATCCAAGGATAACTACATGAGCAGACGAGATTTCCTGGCTGGTGTCGAGGCACGACGCGAGGAGGAAGGCCGGAAAGGCAGAGTTGCGAATGCGACGGCGTTGGCGTAGGACGCGCTGGAGGATGCGTTCGCCAAGTTATGATACCCCGTCTCGCTACTATCTCTCTACCCCGTCTCGCTACCTCTACCCCATCTCACTGTTATCGCTTTACCCCACTCTGAACAATGCCGAGCCATTGTCACACGTACCCGGGCACTCGTGGATATTCGATACTCGTTCTATGAGATCCGCTGCTCCAGCACACTAGCAAGCTCGTCCTCCTGAACCCGCGATCCTCCAGATAGGACTGCTTTTCCAGGAACGTCGCAACGATGCCAAGGAGCGACGGGGCGCTTCTAAACACGAAAGCTTTCTGCAAGACACCATCGACGCTTGGGTCATCGTTGGCATCAAACTTCTCGTTAGTCACTTCGTCAACAAAAGACGAGGAGCACGGAATGTGCACTTCTCCGGGCTTCAGCACTCCCAAGGGATCTGCGACACCGTAAAAGTATGTTGCTTTCCCGAGCGGCCTTTGGAGCTTCGATTCCTGGGGGAGGTGCTGTTTCTTGACGAGGCGTGACATGTGCTTGGCTAGAACCTGTAAATTGAGAGGGGAGAATCCTGACTCCAGTAGCAGCTTGAGCTTCCCTTCTAGCCCCAAACGCAAAGCTGCCTGCCGGGACTTGTCAGACCCGTTCCTCGATGTCGAGCTGTTCCTGTGAACGTACTCGTACAGCTCGACAGGGTCACAAATCTGCTCGAGAAGGTTACTTCGTTCAGCGTCAAGACACTCCTTCATGGAGTCGGCAACGATGTCTCCTGGTACACCCCCGTCGGCCATGGGGATGAAAGAGATGTGGGGATCAGAGTGCGATGGTGCTGAACCATAGATCGAAACTTCCAAAGTAAGTCGAAGCGGGTCGAAGCTAGCGTCGGAAAGATTCTCTGGATGTGGGTTGAACTTCAGTTGGCCATCGTTGATTTCTCGTCATGAAAGTGCGCGGAGCTTCTGTATGGTCGACATGCGAAGTAAAGGACGTATTTGCTATATCCGCTTGGATCTGCTGGGAAGAGGACGCAGTGTTGAACGACGTGTTGACAGTCGACTGAGCTACAGGCAGGGCATTGAAGGAGCGGGCCATATCCAGGGAAGGCTTCTTGAAAAGGGGTTGTGTAGGCTTAGATGCAGCTGGTACCTGTGGCTTTCTGAAAGGCTGTTCACCCTTCGAGGTCTTTGTCAACTTCGGGGACTTTCCACTTTCATTCGAACCGTCGGAGGGTCATTTCCGGGCGGTGCCCTGCAAGGAGAGGTGGGCATTGGCCTCTACTCTTCTTTTCGCGGGTTTGGAGGTGACCGAAGGCGATGGTGATCTGGACGATGCCTGTGGTGATGGGGGAGTCACGAAGTCATCCTCATCTTCCTCCGTGAGAGACCCATGATCCGGGATAGCTGCACGCGGAGACGCTGATGCATCTTGCCTGTAGTTTTCGAAAAGGCCTCGCGATCGAGGCGTGTCTTTAATTGTTATGTATTGTCGGTACCTGGAATGACGAAACGCACATACATGCCATCGAGCGATGGGAAGTACGAAATAAGAGAGTTGCCTGCTGCCAAAAGATCTAACAAGAGAGCTGGCATTGACGGTAGGGAGGGCAAACAGACAATCTGAACAACTGGAACTGGAAATGGAAATGGCGTCGCTCGAAGATGGAGTGTGACGGACTTCTTTGCAGGATAGCACCAAAGTATTTCAAACATACCACTGAACGACACGCCACGTGCACCCAGGCGTAAGAACAAATCCTGGACGCTACTTACACGGCTAAGGAATGGAGGCTTTTAGGAGCACGTTTCGTGCGCTCATAGGCGTTCCTGCTCTCGAGATTGGCGACTCATGTTGGGTCTTACTTCGAATGGTGCTCAACAATGCATCCCATCGTTGGTCTTTAGGTATGACTGTCGCTGTTGCTGCAAATGCTGCCAGAGCCTCGTCGAGGGCTGGCCTGCGAGAGTAGAAAAGAGGTTGGATCCTGTTGGCTACTGAATCTGCTGTGGACTGTTATGAACTGGCATCCTGTGCTCAGCCTAAGATCTGAAGCCCAATTGATATTGTTCTTCGAGCGAGCTACTGAGGTGGCTGAGGGCGTCGCCCTTCTTCCGCGGGGTTGATGGTGGTACCGAGGCGGGTTGGCCCACACCATCACCACCATTGCCCTTTGGATGGGCCAAGCGGGGTGGCTGTTGCATGACCACGAGCCATGCAGGCGTTCTAGGGCCAACCAATTCCAAAGGATGCCAAACGTTCAAAAGAAATGGAGTGGGCGAGAGAGGTGACAGAGTGAGCGCCAAAAGCGCAAACACGATGCCTGAGGCCGCGATGGCTCTTGGTGACGGCGGAACGCAGGGGCCAATCTTCAATCGCGCTCCTTCCACGCGTGAGCACGTGCGATCAACACTGCAATGTATAAGCGCCAGAGTAGTGTAGAGGAAGTGCGGTTGGGAGATAATAGCAAGTAGACAACCTCCATGTTTTTGATTGGTCAACCGCCGACGCGCTAGGAGCCTCATCACTTTGTAGACCCAAATCGATAGCTAGACGCTGAATACTTCCTGGGGCTACTCTGATAACAGTCTCTGGTGCAGTCTTCGCTCCCTTCTCACATCAGAGTTCATTCAAGGTCAGTTCCACGTCGAACATCGAAGTCACAGCAAGTTGGATCCGTAGATGGTTGCCGCAATGGCTGAAGGGTCGTCTAGATTCGTGTCGCTTTTCGCACTATGGCGCATATCCGATCATGCAATAGGTATTCGTAAATCAATGAACCAATTCAACCCCACTCCTCCACACATGCCCCTCCTTGAGAGAACTTAAACCTTCATCTCGGAGAGACCGTGCTTCCAGACGGTAACGTAGGGGGTGACACCGTCCTCGCGGTAGTTGAGGAGGACGATCATGCCCTCGGGGTTCATAGACTCGCCGGTGAAGAACTCGTAGTCCTTGAAGTTGGCGACGATCTTCTTAGCGTAAGAGGCAGCACCCTTCTCGAAAGCGGTGATCTCGTCGGCGGAAGCACCCTTCTCCTGGAGCTTGGCCTTGACAGCCTTCATGTAGCCTACTTTTGTCAGAACATCGTTGAAAAGGTCGTAATGTTTGAAACTCACCCTTGAGGTAGGTCAGGTAGCCCTTCTTGTCGAAGCCGGTCTCGTTCAGGCGGAAAGAGTAGACGACGTCGATCTTAGTCTCGGACTGGTCATCGGCACCCTCCTCAGCCTCCTCAGCGGAAGCGTTGGCACCGGTGTCTGCGCATTATTAGCGCCCCTCTCCTTGAGTAACGATCTATGGTGGGGCTCAGCATACCGAAGGTCTCACCACCAACGGAGATCTTCTTGCAGTCGGCCTCGTAGACAACGCCGTCGATCTCCTTGATGTCGTAGGAGTCGGAGATGATCTCGTCATCGGTGAGGATGTCCTGAAAGACGTTGTTAGCGAAAAGTGGCCAGCAAAAGGCTTCGATAGGTGCGGGACATGCTGGCGCCCAGAGAGGAAGGCGGGGCAGGCGCGCAGTCAGGTCACCTAACAGCAACAGCAGAAACGCACCTTGTAAATGATCATGGTGGCGGTTGTGAGGGTTTGTGAATGAGAGAAGTGAGTGAGTGAGGTCTGAAGGGTAAGAGGAAAGCAAATCGAAGGGAGTTGGTATGTTTTCTGCCCCGCCAAAATTGCACCCCAAATTCGGCCACTAGCCTGCTTCTGGATCCATGCAAGCACGGGCCCGCCATTTTGCTCGGTTTGCTTGGTGGCGAAGTGCCAGTCAATGCTGGGCGCGATCGGGAACTCGGACGGGAGACGGAATCATGACCTATGCATGCCTGCGCCTGTTTTCAGCAGCGTCAGCACCACTCTCACACGACCCCCGACTCTGCTCTGCCCACCTCAGCCTTTCCTTTCGAGCCCTATAGACTCAATTGCGCCGTCAGCCCTCTCCAACTCGCGCTCGTGACGTTCTTTCCCCCTAATTTCCTTGTTCCGCGGCATCCGAGTGCGCGCAGCATCACTGTCTTTTGCCCTGCAGCAGCAGTAACATATCTCGCCGCCAGGCACCACACCTTCACACAACACACTGCATAGCACGGCGACCTACACTACCGCCCCTATGGCGAGCAACGTCACCTCCTACGACCTGCCGCCACTGCCCGAACACACCCTCAAGCCTCTCCCACAGCTCGTCTTCTGGGCCTCAGACGCCGCCATACAGACAGCACTGCCCATCATCGCATACTGGGTCGTCTCACTGATCTTCCACGTAATCGACGTATACGACCTCTTCGCCAAGTACCGTCTGCATACGCCCGCCGAAGTGCTCAAGCGCAACCATGTCACGCGATGGGAGGTGTTTCGAGATGTTGTTCTGCAGCAGGTTATTCAGTCGATAGCCCTTATGGGGCTCTCTTACTACGATGATGCGCCGACGACCGGCACATCAGAGTACGACGTAGCCTGGTATGCGCAGAAGCTGCGTCTCGCACAGCGTGCCATCCCCTTCGTCCTGTCGACTGTTGGACTTAACCCCACCGCACTGGCCTCCAAGCTGTCTGCAGCACAGCCCACCTTGGCAGCAGTTGTTGCAGGAGGACGGTACCCCGGACTGTCTGCCTTTGCTTCGTGGGAGCTCAACACTGCAAGCTTCCTGTACTGGTATGCAGTACCTGCGATTCAATTCATGGCTGCTATCATCATCATTGACGCTTGGGAGTACATGCTCCACCGCGCCATGCACATGAACAAGTGGCTCTATGGTAAGCACCACGAAGTTCAACTCCACGGTATCGCAGCTGACAGCAGCAGTGACCTTCCACTCGCGCCACCACCGCCTCTACGTTCCCTACGCCTACGGCGCTCTGTACAACCACCCACTCGAGGGATTTGCTCTTGACACCCTCGGCGGCGGTCTTGGGTACCTGCTTACAGGAATGACAATGCGCCAGTCGATGTGGTTCTTCACTGGATCAACCATCAAGACAGTGCTCGACCACAGCGGTTACGAGTTCCCCTACGACCCTCTCCACTACATCTTCCCCAACAATGCTGCCTACCACGACATTCACCACCAGAGCTGGGGCATCAAGACCAACTTCTCGCAACCTTTCTTCGTTTACCTCGACCGCATCGGCGGCACCATGTACAAGGGTGACACAGCATCAAAGTACGAGCGTGCGCGTCGCACTGCACAGGAGAAGTTCGATCAAGAGAAAGAGAACGAGCTCAACGCCGTATTGGCGGATGTTGCTACAAGCGACGAGAGTTTGCGGGCACAGGGAGCATCAACACCTCGCATCTCGCGAAAGAAAGCGTTGAGTATCTCATCGTCAGCGGGAAATTTCAAAGACCTGACAAACAAAGTCAACCAAAACCTACATGGCAGGGGAGCCGGTGTTTTACGAGCTGAGAGCTCACGTTAAGCGTTTTTCGACTTGTTGCATACATGTATCTGCGATAACTAATGTATAGTTTCTGGTACCCAATATTCGCCTTCAACTGTATTACTTTACTCAACATTTCTTCGACATCTATGTCTTGCCCGGCGTGGCGCTTTGGGGACCTCTTTGCTTTGTGGCTACTAGCCCATCGTTCGCTTTATGGGCTTTATGAGGTTTGGATTTGGCGTACGGGCGATTGGATCACGATACTAAATCGATTTTGTTCTTCACGACCTGACTACCCCATGCGAGCATTTTATCAGATTAGCAACAAGATGCCATTGCGGGATTTGCTAACGAGGAGCAGATTTTTGCTTCCCCGCCATAACTCTCGATGACGGAGTATCAGTCACCGGGGAGGTAGTCGATGCACCTGAGTTGTCATCGCACAACCCACCATGCAACAAGCGAGACGTCCGAAACCTGTCTTTCGTGCCCCATCCATGTCTCAATCGCGCTCATGTGGTGGACCTTTTCGAAACAAAGAGGCGGGTTTGTCTACAATGTTCCCGACACTGCGCGCTCGCCTTCAGGCTGCCCTAGGCGCAACTGGAACCGCCCAACATCCATTCACAATGCAGTCACGCGCGCCCTAAGTAATGACATTGAGCCTACATAGTGTCTCGCCTGGATACCGTTAAATATTGCGTCTCGATATCTTGCCAAGTAGACATCGACCCGGACAAACTCACAAACTTGTCCACTTGCACACAAGTAGCACAACCCTACGATACGCTTCTTCCAATAATCTGAATTCTTCCTCGGCTCGTATTACAAGGTCTCCACCATGCCCTTACTTTTTCGAAAGATGGAAACACAACGTCTGCACGGCTCAGACATCAAGAGTATAGTGCGCATTCTACGCAACGACCCTCACTTCCCGATCACTCCTGGAGGGGCTCAGCACGAAAAGGCTACCGAAGCTGCCATCAAAAAGCTACCACGACGTCTCCGCTCATCACCTCTGTCATCGCATGGGCTACTGTGTCGCACTCACAAGGGGCTCGATGCCCATCTAATCGGCGATATCTGGTCCTGGATCAAGTACGAGCTTGAAGTTGGTATTGGGCGATTTCTGTACCCAATCATCATGTCTAAGATCTTGTCTGAGGCAGATGAATATCGAGTTCGCCAACTGGAGCCAGTCGTCGAGATGTTCATTGCGGAGTGGACGCTCGCTGAATCTCCCCCGCCAGGTGTTCCGCCCATCGACACCGGAGATAAGTGGGCGTACCAAAAGAATGGCTGTCCAGCCTGTATGCTGGCACGCATCGGCTCAGATGAGGGTGCGTTATTTGCAATCTTCGCTGGCATGAACGGCCATCACCGGTCACGCAGTGGCGGCCAGAAGGGTGTAGACAAGATCAAGAGCAAACGGCTACGTTTCGTGCGATACTGGATGCATACCCACACAAACGGCGACCAAGCAGCTCAGGATGCATACGACCTCGGCGTAGAGCTGAGAGAGTTACATCGTGACGCAAAATCATATCTTCGGCGATCTAGGCAGCCTACGCAATATACACGAGATAGCCTTGACGAGGTGCCAGTCACCGCTCGTCATTGTCTGGACGACCAGGAGGAAGCTTGTTTGGACATCTCAGATCCCTACAACCCGAAGGACTGGACAACAAACACGCATGATCCCAATATTGGCCCCATCCCCCCTCTCGATCCCACAATACCAACTATCATCGAAGGCTGGAACAACAAGCCCGTCCCAGACCTCCCACGAGCCAGCATCCTCATCCAGTCCCCAACTCCACACTTTACCAAATCGACCCACTCCTTTCACGCTGTCCACACGATCGAGAACGATACACTCGCACCACTCCCCCTTCTCTCTCACGCAAACCTCAAGCGCCGCGACTCTGTCCTCGGCTCCTCAGGACCACCCATCTACCCTCCCCGCCCAGCGTCATCCATCTACTCATCACCCTCGCGCCTCACACTCGCAACATCAATCGCTTCGTACAATAACCCCACATCGGCTCCCCACCAAACCCGTACACAGCGCTATGATCCTATGGAGTCGCTAGAAGAGCGGTTAGACAAGTACCGTAACATGATGGCGAGGACATCGTTTGAACGTAAGGCTAACAAGGGTGAAGCTACGATGGAGTTTCAGGGCCGCTTGCTGCCGAAACCGAGTCGAGTTAGCATGTATAGCGCGTTTGGAGAGGAGGAACACGGTGGGGAAGAGTTCAAGATGGTGCATGTTACGCCGCCACCCAGCCCGGGGTTTGAAGGTATTGGTGAAGAGTATGCTGAAGATAAATGGGACGGTGACGATGTGGATGTTGTTCCGGATGCTCTTAGGCCACAAAAGCGCGGGTAGAGATCTGAATGAGGGACTGCATATCGCACTCAATGACAAAGTGAGTCCTTTAACATCGAGTACTGACAAGACATAGTTTGGCGTTTTCAGCGTTCTTGCCTCATACTGTTTGCGCTGCTGCCTTTACTAGCCTCCTTTGAAAGTTGTCGCTGCTTCCGTCACCTCGATTCTACTTCACTTCGACCATCCTTACTATTGTCGGCCAAACTCAATAAGTAGCGATCTTCTCTCACTAGGCTTCGCACTCCGTCTTTTTTTATGTCCCACTGCCGCTCCTCCTTCGCCCTTGCCCATCCGAGAACTCTTACTCAGAATGTAGATCGTGAAGTCGCCCAGAAAACAGAGAAACTACCGTAACCTCCCTCCCTGCAGTTCGAACAGCCCCCCGCATCGAACAAAATCACCGATACTTCAACTCCGAAGGCTTCTTGCTTCCACCACGCCTTGCCAATCGCTATGCACTAGATGTAATAATCTGCTGTCGATAATCCTACATATGCGGACACTTTCGCAGCTAAAAAAAATACCGTCGCGTTGAAATCTTCCGTGCCTGTTCTGTACGATGCCCTGTTTTGCTGCAAGACAAACTCATCCCTCTACAGCAGCACCAGAGCAGTCCTTCTCCTCCTGCAACGTATACACATATTCTGTCGAAGACTGTTGACATTGCAATACTACGCAGACGCCCGCCACAAGCATTGTGACTGCTGTCGCGCAGGGTTTCACACATCCTCGACGTACAAGCTGGTACCTCGATTCGAACCGTTACTAACAATGGTTAGCGCGAGACAGCCTTACGCGCCACACCCGCTGCTTACAACGTTAGATAACTTGGCATTTTTACATGGCATCGCCTGCGGTTATGGCTGGGCATCGTCTTTGCGCACCGATGCCGGCGAAGAAGCGTTCGCCTAGCGCATGCGACCCAACTGCAGTACCGAAAAAGTTACTGCTTACAATCCTCACACAACCTCTGCAATGTCATGGTCAGCAAGACGGGGCGGAGACCGCGTACATGCTTCAAGTATTGGTAGCTACTTGGTGCTGCAGGAGCGCAAACCAACTGGCAGGTCTTACGGACACTATGTAAACTTAATGCATTTCTCATCATAACGACTGTAGACGTGATCTGTGCTCGCATCTCAGATGTTCCAACCAGTACTTTATGCGTTTGTGAGCATGCTACTGCAAACAACCGTAGAACCCTGCGCACACCTCTATCGCAGCCTCAGCAGAGCCACGCGCCCAGACCAACACCCAAGACAGACCATGTCTCTGCACACTGCTGTGCTGAATGCTCGAAATTCAAACGGCAGCCACAGAAAGCGCTGCGTGTTGCACAACACCCACTGGTCCTCTACTGAGAAACACAAACGCTGCTCTTCCTGCGGGACAGGTGTGGTTAGATTTAGGGATAGATGCAACGTAATGTCTCCTTCGTTAGTGTGCAACAATTGACCATCCGGCGAGAAATCGAGTGCGTAGATGTACGGAGATTGACCTTCCAGCACGCTGCGACACGTGCCTGTCGCCGTCTCCCACACTCGCACTGTCCTGTCGTAGGATGCTGAGGCGACCAGCTGTCCGTCTGTTGAGAACACCACCGCCCTGACAGTGCTTGTGTGGCCCTCCAGCTCGCTACGACACGTGCCTGTCGCCGTCTCCCACACTCGCACTGTCCTGTCGCCGGATGCTGAGGCGACCAGCTGTCCGTCTGGCGAGAACACCACCGCAT